>NC_048926.1:47646368-47674145 GCF_011077185.1 Oxyura jamaicensis
TGTAACAAGTTTGGGTTGCCCCGCAGTATGGCGGCCGCCCGGCTTTTATTTTTATTCCCCCCCGTAGGGGGCCGGCTAGGTCCAATGCCTACGGTTTGTGTTGAGAATGGCTGAGAAACGCCGCCAAAATGCACTTAGTTAGTAAAGGCGGCCTCTTACAGCACAGTCACGGTGCTTAACCTCAGCTGGAGATCATTTAGGTGCAAGGCAAAACATGGCCAGCTTGGTATTTCGGGCCTTGGGAGGTGCAGGGTTTGCAGGAGGGTGCTAACAGGCCCAGAACAGTTTGTTATTACGTGGAGTACGCTGGGAAACCCACCTTCCCTCTCTGCATTTTAAAGCGGTCGTGTGTCCTAGGCCAGCTTAACGCTGTGCCATCAGCGCCCGTCAGGCCGCCAGCATCGCTCAGGGCCACAAACCATCAGGGCACCAGGTCCACCAGGTCCCGGGCTCGGGAGGCGAGCACCACGGCCGGGCAGAAGGAGAGGATGGGGAGATGCTGTCCCCTGGTCGGGGGGAGAAGCACGTCCGGCGATTTACCTGTCAGCAGCGTGGAAAAGGATCGCATAGCTGGGCTGGAAAATCCCCAGTGCAAATGCAGTGGCAGGATAAAAAATCCGTATGGCATATCATATTTTACTTGGGGAATTTGCTGCAATTTATGCCGGCAAAAGAGTAAGCTGCATCTCCTCTGGGACTGGCTGCTGGTATTAATAGACCAGCAAAACCTTTCTAGCGTAGACAAGGCTAAGCAACTCCTGAGGGATACAGCTATGAAATGATATTCCGAGGGAAGAAACAAAGATGTTTCTTAATCCCTTTTGCATTGTACGAATTCCAGGCTGAGGCAGTTCTTCACCCAGTCTTAGTTCTCAGTGGGAAAATCACAGGGGTTTTGTCAGGTCTCCCCAGGGAGCCCCCGCTCGGTGCGGACTTCCCCAAGCCCAGAGCAGTAGAAAGGAAGGGGAGCGAAGGCTAGCACCCAGGCAAAATGCCCACTGCTGCCACTGTCTCTATCCAGGTTAGATTTCGTGACCTTTAGGAGTGGAGCTGTTCCTCTATAGCAATAGCTTTCAGTCCCCGTCCTCAGTAAAGCTTGTGGAGTTTTTTGGTGTGTCTCGCAGACTGAAAGGTCAGATGTGAAATAGGGTATTGGTGTCTGGATTCAGAGTCTCCCGTCAGGCAAAACGTGTTACCAACAGGGATTTGTTGAGACACAGAAAAAGCCCTAACAAAAATGGGAACATTAAACAAGCAGCAGCGATTGCACCACTGAAAATTCCTATCAGTTCCATTTTAACATCTTTCACAGTACTTAAACACAAATGGCTTCCTCGACACGATGGACTTAAATCTGGGAGGTTTTCCAAAGATCTGTAACATTAGTCTGGATTGCATGTGAACTAGTGGTACAGGGCTAAAGACGCTGATCCTCACAGTAATTATAACCGAATTTGTTTTGCTAAAAATGATCAGCATCTGTCAAATAGTACGTGCTGCAGCAGTGAGATCATATAATGAACAGCTATTAATGAATGTCCAGAGCAACTTTATAATGGGTATTCCAAAGATATGCATGAAACATGCTTTTTAAAAGCTCCATTAAAAGCATAATAAAGTATAATCTTCAAAAGTACATATAATGTATGCGGTGAAGTAATAATATGTAAGGAGTACTTCAGTCATAACATACCTAGATCCGAAATCATGTTCTGGGGAATATACACAGGGGCATTTTACTCCTAGGCTAGCTGTATCAAATCTGTGCTGGGGAAAGAAAAAGGCAATTAAGCAAGGAAAAGTTAAAGAAAGCATTAACAACCGGCTGTGCTCTTGAAACCAAAGTCCTTAATTAAGCTCAGGAAGAAACGAGCTGCAGGGTGGAAGATACCAGAGGAGAGAGAAGGGAATGAAAGGAAGACTGAAGCTGGTCCGGAAACTAGGTCTGAAGCTGGGGATGGAGAAGTTCAAGAGTGAGTGAGTGAACAGGTGGTGTGTATTTAGTAAGTCGGTGAAAGGGGCAGTGAGTGTGTATGGAGGTTTGCAGGCCAATATATAATGCAATGAATAGGTCAGCAGCAGAGTACGTGAGAGAATGAATGGGTGAGAGAATAAAAGAATAAATAGTTGGGTTGGATGTATGGGAGCAGTTCCAAACAAAGTCAAAGTTTCAAGCTATAGTGTTTTATAGCTATATAGCTGTGATGCCATGACTTTTCAGATCATTTGTCACTGATATCAGTGCTAGAGGAAAGCAACATGCATTCCTGAAAACAACAACAACAAAACAACCAACCAACCAACAAACAAAACAGGAAAAAACAAACAAACAAACAAACAAAAAACCTTTTCAACAAACAATCTTGGAAAAATACCAAAGTATTGATTTTAAATGCTCTTTATAGTTATGGTAGTAAAAGTAGCTTTGGAAGCCTCAGTACAGAAAAATAAGCATACAAAAGGCACTCAGAAGCACACAAACACTGTCCAGTTTATTCATGTTGCTTACCATTATCGTTATTAAAATAATAGTAACTGACGCAGCTAAAATTATTTGCAGAATAGGAAGATCCCATTACCTCTTCATCCTAGCTAGGAAGAGGATGAGGATGCACAATAACTCAAAGTGAATTATGCAAGATTATACAGTAAGTCAGTGGCAGAACCATAAGCAGATAAAACCCTGACCTTTTACTTCTCTATATTCCCCATCAGGCAGAGAAAATGCCCTGCCATTCACTTTTGCAATTACAGAGGCAGTGGAACTAAATTATAATAGTCAAGGGGCGTTATCTCCTAACCCTGTAGGGTTTTTTTTTGGTCTAAACACTTCCTATGTCATTATGGATAAACCCAGCAATTATGTAGAGGATACACTCCAAGACTTTAAAACTGTCTCTGCATTTACCATGTGCCTGTTTATATGTCTAAGACAGAAGGAGAAGGAGGAAATTAGGTGCTGCACAGAGGCATCTGCATTTAGATGGAGTGCAGCAGAGGAAGCGTGTGACTGGATGGCATGGGAAAGGAGCATCTCTTTGTCCTCTTTTGGTCCATCTAGCACCCCATACTGACTGCAGAGAATATTTTCCATTTCTTATCCTTTTATTTCCTAATCTGGAGTAACAAATTTAATAGAGCTACACCATCAGATGGTGTCTGACCAAGGGAGAAAAGAGTTACCTGTCATTCAGTCTCCATGAAAGCCCCTTGCATAACAAGTTTGCTAAAGGGATGGGGGACAGGTTGCATTTAGGCAAGGATGGCAAAGGGGTAGGAGTTCCCTCATACTGATTCTGTGTAAGAGTCCGTAACTAACAACGAGAACTCACTAGCAAAGTATGTTACTGGCACGTTTTGCTCACAGACAAAGCAGCAACAGCTAAAACAAATGTTTTAAGTGTGACTTACCAGTTTTCAAACTCTGAGCCTTTAATTCTTATTTAAGCAGCTAATTAATCCAAGTTACTTGTATGGGTACAAAAGGAAGAATCTTACCACTCGACTGGTCTTGTCGTAGCAGCTAGCATGGAAAGAAGTGGGATCAACAGTCACTGAATGATAAACGAACGATAAAAGACACTTCATCCACGATACATAGTGGGGAATGTGCATGGGTAGTAGAGGATGCACAGTGTGTTTATTAATGAGAAAAATAATAAAAAAGGTGTCAGCAGTGCTTGCCTCAAGGGACAAGGCCTATAAGGCAACATTAATAATGTAGTACAGGAAGAATAATGAAGAAACTAAAACTCAATATATTGTTTTTCTTCCCTCTTGAAAATGTGATTACATTTCCAAAAAGACCAAAGTTAATGGAAAATTTAAAATGCAGTCATCGCCAATCATGCAAATTTTCTTCCTTTAAATGTTTTTCACACAAGTCAAAAACTAACTGTGGATGTGGGATAACTGTGCTAGCCATGAAGAAGTGTGAATGCAGAGAGGTAACAAACATGTTTTGTTGTTAACACAGGAAAGGCGATGTAGGGTATAATGGTAATGGAGCAAGACAATTACAAACTTTATACTAAGCTTTCAGTCTTCCCATATAAACCCTACATTTTTATTGTCTGCATTATTGCAAGTTTTATACTTTCCACAGTCATTTTTATAGACTAGTAACTTCATGCCACAGTTCACAAAAAGAAACTAAGAAATGGAATTGTAAGGGATTTGTCTGGTGGCCAACGTGTTTTAAAACTCACTAGCCCCAGACCTGTCTCTGTTACACAGAGAGTGAAGAATTTGCATAGCGTAACACTATAATCCTATTTCTTTCCGCAGATGCCGGTTTATGAAGAGAGGATCACTTGACTGGTTAGATTCTTTGACTTATACCAGTGTCTGTAACTTATGCTAAATTACCCAACTAAAGCCTGTAGGCTCCGAGTCTGGATGTGGATAAGCAAAGAATATTGACTTAAAAACACGGATCTTGAAGGTGCTGCTGCTCTGCTGGACATCTACCTCAAATAATGTACAAGCCAACGAACGCCTGACAGCACTCAGGCAAGGACAAACCTACAAAATAGGAAGTCAGCAATGGAAATACGCCGTGAATAAAACATGATAGCAGACTCCAGGTCTCTCCTTCCGTGCTCTCTTATTTTATTTATTTTTTATTTTATGTGTGTGTGTGTGTGTGTGCTGGCATCCCCTGTCCTTCTCACGCCAAAAGAATGCAAAAACCTGATGTGACTTGCTGCCTGAACTAGGCTGCCCTAATAAGCACCCCTCTGCTGAAGCTAAACCAGGTCATGGTTTCTCAGTATGATGTTACAGAGACATTTCTTTCCTTCTCTACAGTAAGGTTTCAGTTTCCACCAGTTGCTCCTATTAGATTTCTGTTATTTCGTATGGAGAACAATAGCTAAGGATCCAATTGCCTCACCATTATACATTAAATAAAAGGACACACAGCTCAGGAAAGGATGGGATTTTCTAAGATGATATAAGTAATTTGCAACTAGCGAAAACCTCTTGGGAACACGTCACTGTTTCAGAGAATGAGAAAAAATGCAAATAAAGGATAGAGTGGAAGAGATCAAGGATAATCTTTGACAAGAGACTTATAAAGCCATAAAAGATCACTTTGGCGTGTAGAAACTAGGAAAATTGTACATCTTTTCTATGAGTTGCTTGACAATCAAAGTGAGCGAAAATGCGGAATATCAAAATTCATATCCGTGACTCTGTCCTGTCTCCTCCACAAATAAAACAAATGTAAAGCTTTCAGTTACTGCATTTAATGTACACTGTGCATTCTGGTACACAGTGCAAGAAATGTCTTTTAGCTATCTAAAACATCCCCCCTTAGAAGAGGAAGAAGAGGAAACAGAAGTTTTATTGTAGAGCAAGCTGGGAATTTTTTTTTTATATAATCCTGGAAAATTTCTGTTGGTTGACATCAAAACTATTCAAAAGGAGGAAGTTTCAGTTACTGTGATTAAATATTTATTTTGTGCTTAGGCTTATCAAGAGATCCTTAGCCAGAAGTTTTTTTATCCCGAAAGACTTCTTATATTGGAGCTGGTTTTATTTTTGCTGGTTAACAGTAAAAGAAAAAAAAAAAAAAAAAAAAGAAGAAAAGAGAAAAAAGAAAAACAAAGAAAAAAAGAAGAAGAAGAAGAAGAAATAAAAATTCTGAAATGTAAATAAAACAAATTGATTAACCATTTGTCTGGGAACAACGTGTCTATCCCTTCCTGGCTTTGAGTTGATAGCACTTTATTATCTTGGAAACCTGTCTGGTCCAGGAGAGGAGTCCCCATCTCTTATCGGTGTTCCAGGCAGAGGAGAGGTGTCGGACCAGTCGAGGGAGAGCCGAGCTGCACCTCGTGGCGTGTGCAGGAGTGAAGGAGCTGCCCCAAGCCTCCCTGCTGCCTTCGGATTCAATCTGCTGCTGTCAGCTGTAGCTGCGTCCAACGCAGCTCTAACCCAGAAGGAGGAGTGTCATAATATTTACACTTTCTTTTTTGTTTGGTTAATGCTTTAAATTTGTAATTATTTTGAGATAACGGAGATAAGAAAAAGGCTGAGAAAAGTGTCAACATAGGAATCATTAAGGACATAATAAGTTGGTAATTGCTGCTGTTTGTCTTAGCTTTAGGAATGAAAAAAAGGTAGAAAAAAAAAATTGGTAGAGAGAAAGCTTCTCTACTAAGAAAAAGCCAAGAAAAGGAAAAAGAGAAAAAGAAAAAAAAGATGAAAGAGGTAGAGAAAAAAAGATCAGATACAAATGTCAGAAAAATAAAATGACTCAGCTGGGCCTGTTATTTATATGTTTCTCACATATGAAATACATTTTTGCACTGATACAAGGAGAAAGATAAGGAATCTTCTGAAATTTGGAGCGATAAAGTAAAGAAGCAATCGCTCCCAGACTTCTAGGGTTTTGAAGCTGCTTTCAAGGCCTGTTGTTTCTGGCTGTTATATGTAACTTCAGTGTTAGGGCAGGCCTGGATTTTCCACCTTCTGCCATTTGTTGCACGATATGCCTAGAGGCAGACATTTTAAAGCAAGGCTTTTTTAGCATTGCTGGAGTACATTGCTATTGTGTATTCAGGCCATCTCTACTGTGTACATTCCTTTACTGGAAAAGAAAAAGAAAAAAAAGAAAAAGTACATGATCCTACAGCAAAGGATAAGAAAATAGTATTTATTGCTCTCCTTGCCCAATTTTCCTGTAACCTTGCACCTGAACAAATAGCTTAATCAGAGACAGTCTGAATGGATTTCAGGGGTCGCTGCCATATTTGTCCCTTCCAGGCACTGTCACACTGCACACGGATCCTCTCGCTCGATGAAATGACGAAATCTCACTGTTTTGGTGCAAGCCAGGCGCAGCCCTGGGCTCCCCGGCTGGCGCACGCTGCCCTGGTGCAGAGCCCAGCCTTGTTTGTTTCACTGCAATCAGACATCTAAGTTAGTCGCTCGGACATCCTTCCGTGCATAACAGACAAGGAATTCAGGTAATACGAAGTGATTAGATAGCACGAAATGATGAAGCAGCAAACAGCATCCAGAGAGCAGCCCATGATTCTCTGAGAAGCAAAGAACAAGGCAAACGTGAAGGTCCCCACATTTTTTTTTCAGGAATAACTTTCACAAATGTCAAGTCAGAGACCTGTCTAAATGCAGATCCTAACAACAGGCTTGGGTTGCACATTTCTGCAGTGTCTGACCAGTGACAAGCTCAGGAAAAGGGCCCCGTGGACAAGGATGAGAAGCCACGTTACCTCCAACTTCAGGGCAACGGACCAGGGACAAGATATTCACTTGTGCCATATCTTTGTTAAGGTTTCATGTCATCTAATCATTGACCCTGTGGGGAAAATGGGATAACTGGCAGCTGTCCCAAGGGGTTTTAACCCTTTTGGTACCGTTGCTAGTCCGATGTGCCTGTGCGGTGCGGAGACCCTTCTGCCCGCGGGAAGGGGCCTCGGGAGCGCTGCCAGCTGGGCTCCTGCACCACCGCAGCCTGGGCAAAACCCTGACCCAGCACCAAGGAGCAATGTCCCAGGGCAGATGGTGTCACCCCTGGCAAAAATACAGATGCAGAGGACAGCTTGTTCCTCCTGGGTGACTGCTCCCTTCTCAGCAGGGTTTGCAAGAATCTTTGCAAGGGCAGCCTTCTTCCCCGAGGTTTGGTGCGGATGGAAGCAGTGCAGGGCAATGCTGTTATTGAAAAGCAGCCTTGCAGTTTTCCCCTAGTTTTGCCAAGCACTCCCCTGTCCTTCTCTGGGCTTTAGCGATGACTCTTGGCCAGTTTCTGGCTGCTCTATGACAAACAGGTGCAGCAGGGACTTCAGCGGGAATTGGCCTTCTAATGGCTAGCTGGAAATCTACCCAAGGGTAAAAGGCAACTACTGACATAAAAAATGCAACTGGGTGCATTACAATTCCAAGAAATCAAAATGGGGGTTTTGTCCACATACTTAACGCTCCTCCTGGTGTTTCAGACCAAGCAAATTAAATTAAGAAACCACATGAGATATTTCAGAGTGATATGCAGTCAGCCCCGGTGACTGACTTACAGCAAGCAGCCTGTGAAGGCTTAAAGGCAGTTTTGGAGCACCAGTTAATAATCAATTTGAACCTGTTTGAGCTAGGGATAATATTCCTCTATTTGTTTATTTGTTTATTTATTTATTTTTAAAAAGGAAATACATTGCTGTCATCAGTGCATGGGGAAGTAGGTTGACAGGAGAGCCAGAACAGCCTGTCCACACCTCCTGTCCCCGACAGCCCTTGTGCAACTTAGGGGCCTCTGTGCTTCCACCTTCCTCCTATCCTCAGACATTCGTTTGACCTTTTATCGGGCCGGATTTCTGAAACGACTGAAAGAAATACTGACTCCCAGTCAATAGGCATGCTTGTTGTGCCTGTTTCGTAATCTGAATGGAGGTAGGACAAAACACCAAAATGTATCCGCCAACCAGAACTAATTCACAATATGAATTAATTAATGAGAAGTAGAAGCCAGATTCGGATAAAAACGACATGATTTTTCACCCTTTATTGTATATTGTTCCTCCCTGTTCTCAGAACAGCTCAAAAGGAGTTGCAGGAACTGTGATTTGCATTGCTTGGTCTTGTTTATACATGTTGTTAAACCACTCTTCATGCAGGTTTAGTTACACCCTGTACTGACACCCACAATAAATGCAGGATTTTATGAGGCAGCATAGGAAATGCAGAGCCCTAAGTACTAGGGCTTTTGCCATAGATAACAGAACAGCTCAGATCGCAGTGAGCTGCAACACTCCCCTCTTTCTCTTCGTAGATTAAAGATGATTGATCGCTCAGGCTCACCCTTTGTATCACAGAGGTCAGAGCATTTCAGCCAGGGATTCCTGCAGCCGGTGCAGATGATAAGCGCTGTGCGTTTTTCCTGGAGCACAGTACAGGTAATCTTATTTGAAGGCAGAATAAAGATGGCAGGATGCAGCAGCTCTCTCCTCCGGGTCCAAATTGAAATACCATGTTTTATGGTGTGGGAAGATCGTCCAGCTGGTATTCAAAGTGCATGTAATTGCTTCTCACACTGCTGCTTTGAAGGAGAGGATGTCAAGTTTTCATGATTATCTGTCCAGCACAATTCACAGACATAAAAGCAGCATACAAATGTATGCATGCTGATATACATACCCACCACACAAGATTACTATTCATCTTGCTCTCTTACTTTCAAAGTGCCAGAAAGCACAAGAAATGCCATCCTGGTGTATACATACCCTTGTAAACAAAAAAAAAAGGATTACATACAGTAAAATAATTCAGCACAAAGCTCAAGGGAACGATGGTTTGATTGTTGGTTTCCCCCCACACACACCCTGCCATGGAGCCTGCAAGTCTGAAAACCAAACACATGTGGGAATCAAACAGATTTCCTATACGCACGGTAATTCTGCGAGAGCTGGTCTAACGGCAGCGCTGCCCTGAGAGCTAACCAGCGTATTTGCAGGATCTTAGCAGCATGTGATCGGTTTACACCGTGGGGGCACCAAGTTATGACCAACTGGGCACTTTTTTTTTACTGCACGTGAGAAAATTGTGACAACCCTCATTGCCTTGCAGATCCTCCCACTGCAGAGCCGCAGCACGGCAAGCCACCGTGCTCTGTTGCTGGAGGTAGCAATAAGCTTAGGCAGCTTAGCCCAGTCCAAGTAATGAAATTACTTGTCACAATTCCATTCACCCTGGTCAGTGCCCTCAGCCTCCATTTGGAGAATAATTTTCCTGAAAGCAACTGTTCTCAAAGGTTGGCAATACCATCCCTTGCCTCCCGCTAGCTTTTGTAGCAATAAAAGCCCTTATTTCCTTTTTCATTAAATAAAGTATCGCACAAAGCCAAAATGTCAATGCTTTAATGATATTAGAAGGAAAGAACAATGCGTTTGGCTCTAGCCTCACAGACAAAAATACCAATCAGACCTGAGAGAACAGAGGAAAAAGGAAGGCACAGAGATAACTCTTTAGGCATGAAGCTGTCATAAGCACTCGATCACTCGCTGAACCCGGACGCAAACACATCTTCCCTAATGGAAATATTATCACACCCTGTAGCTGCTTTATTGCTAGTCACGCTGGCTCTCCACTGGCACGCAAAATACATCAAGCTTCTCCCCAGGGAGCTCCCCAGCTATGTCTCCCTGCCCTGGATGCTGTCACAGGTGAGGCCACCACACGGTGACAGTCCGAGCTCCACTCCTGGCTCTCTACCCTGAAATCGGCTGCTCGTGACCGGTGCCCCACCACACACCATACTCTCTCCTAGTCAAGGTGTCTGTTTTTTTGGTGGGTTTCATCTGCTTTTTAAGCTGTGTTTTTTCCTGGATGGCTCACGGCAAAGCCGGTGGAGTGGTCTTGCCCCCCGGCAGCAGGCAGCGAGAACACCTGCGGGCAGCATTGCCACCAAAGGCTCTGTGTCATGAAACTGCAGCCCAAGTAATTATGCTTTTGTCAGCACTTCTCTTGATTTCATGGATTAGCACAAGGAAGACAGGCCATACTAGAAAGATCAAGGGCTGTGATGATTAAGGAGTTAATTAGGGAAGTCTGAAGTTCTCGGTAGCTTCCTGGCTCCTGCTAGACCGACGGCTGCTGTAGGGACGTGAGAAGGGCTGTGTGGAGAAGGCCAGGAGGTGAAGCTGGGTGTGAAACCAGTGCCCTGCTAATGTTGGGGCACTCAGGGCCCAGGAAGAGCTGCTAGGAAAGTCCAAGCCTGTGCCTGGGAGAGAGGCTGCGCTCCTCTGACAGCCCTCCTGCTTCACCCTGCCGACTCAGCCGTCCTGTTTATGCATTCCTGGGAGCATTTATCCTGCTCTGCAAGGGCTTGGGTGGCTTCTTATCAAACTAATTTCCCATCTTTCAGAAACTGTTGTTCATCAGTAATGCAGAAAAGTTTCCCATGCGCTACGGCCTTGCAAAAGGAATTGGTGCTGACAGCAGGAAATGCCACATACTGTTCCCTTCCCAGGAAGATGGTGTGTCTCCCCACTGCCAGTTTTCAAACACATTTTCATTTCTCAAGTGAAGTGTTGCAGCAGGAAGATGCAGGCCGAGCTCAGAAATCAGTGTTTGCTGATACATGTGCTGCTCCTCTGGGAACTTGTTGGTATGAACCAGCACGATGATGAATAGGGGGAATGATGTACGGTTGGTTTTGTAGAAAGCAGTTCTGTTGTGATATTATTTATGCAGCACCATACAATCGTAAAAATGACTTGTCCCTGCAAAAAAGTATTTTGGCATATAGTTTAATTGTACTCAGCATGCAGATGTGTGCAATTACTGCCCGGACCAGAATCAACAACACAAAAGTCTCTGTTTATTGCTAGCCTGTTATGGTGGAGGCTAAACTATTTGCTCTCCCAATTTATTTATAAACATCCTTGATCCTTCTTGCTAGAAGAGGGATAAAGTTCTTACTTGACATAAGTGTTCTGCATTACTCCATCTTCATTTTCTTTACACAGTGCCAGGCTTCCATCCTACATGCACGCTGCAAACATAAAATAACTCCCAGCCCGACTCCTCCGTCCCCGCTGGGTTAACTACACAAAATTGCTGCTAAGTGGTAAGCAGCCAAAAAGTGCTTTAACCCTTCTAGAGAAGGCCCATATCGGTATTCCTTTTGAAAGAACATTGTTATTTCTAAATAAATCACTGTACTTTTGTTAAATGCTTTATGAATGTAATGTCAATTACAGAAGATTTTTTTTTTTTTTTTACATGTAGCTTAAACCATTAAAGAGGCACTGAGTGATGCAGAAAATACTGCACGTGGCTTTGCCATTTTCATGGAGGAAGCATGTGGCAAAACAGTATCTTTTCTTACTGTTTTAAAAAGTATAACATTTTGGTTTTAGGGGTTTTCTCTCTGGAAGAACAGCCCAACACAGAAGCTTTGAATTTGCAGAGAGATGCTCTGTCAGACTGGTTAAGTGCCCTCTCATTTGTGAAATATGTTTCCTTTTCAGAAAAAAAAAAAAAAAAAAAAAAAAAAAAAAAAAAAAAAAGAGAGAGAGAAAGAAACATCTCCAAGACAGATGTGTGCTTCAGTGTGCTGTTGATAGTCTGGCTGCCATACAGCGGTATATGTAGTCTGTGAAGCATCACAGGAAGATTTCCTTTTTCCCTTCAAGAACTTAATCTCTGTAAAATCAACCTTCAGTAGCAAATGAAATTTTGTGGTACTTGTCTGCAGATTGCCCAGAAAGACTGTCAGAAGAGCTTTTGTGAAGATTTTCATTTTGAGACTTCTTGCGCTTCTGCTTTTTTCAGAATATCTTTTGTTAAATTTTTTGCACTTTCTGAATTTTGGTGCTTCTTCCTCTAGCATCATCCACGTTCCCAAAAGGCAGTGTGTAAGCACAGGCATGTTACTTGGCAGTGACAGGGATTACCACCTGCCCAGCTCTTTTCAGATCTCCTGCTGGTCATTGCTGGGGCAATCAGGTAAAAACGAAGTCTAAATTTTAATTTAGGGCCCCCCCTTGCACCATCCCCAAATCCAGCAGGACCCTCTCCACCCAGACAAGCAGCGCCCTTCGTGGGGGTCCTGCGCAGGGCCGTGGCAGAGGGCACGAGGGGACGGGGTGGAGGGCGGCCCGGGGAGGGACAGCGGGGGGGAGAAGTCGTTCCTGTACTTGAGCTGGGCCTGGCTGCAGCTTATTTTCGAGTAGCAGCCCGCTGTTCGCCTTTGTTGTGCAGCCAGGCAGGCTGGGCCGGCCAAGCCACAGCAGAAGAGTGAACTTTGCTCGTTCTCGTTTTGGGGGGAATTAGCTGAAAAGCCTTCCTGGCTATATAAGTGCTTTATTGTTAAGTTGGGGAGGCGGGATGGGGAAACATTGTGTTAGGAGTCAGATCAACTCAATACTAGTCAAATGCTTTAGCTGAAGTAACTAAAATGCCAAAAGGGACCTATCATTATCTGCTGTGAATCCCCGAAAGTAAGGATAGTTACTCTTAGGATGCTGTTAGCAGGTCGGGTCGCAGGGATGTTAGTCAGCTCAACAAACACGTGTTCTGAATGTAGGAGCCATTGCGACAGAAATAATGCTGTCAATATGTGGGGAAAAAAAAAATGCACCTTACATCCTTAACCATTTAATTCTCTTACAGAATTTTCAGAAACAGATTTTTCTTCTCACCGAGCCTGTAGCTGGGCTGCATGGCATGTAAGCTGCTGTGCTGGCTGAAAACGTTTTGATCTCAGAGGTTCCCTTTGTCTCCCAGCTGGCCTTTGAGTGCCGTGGAGCAAAGCCACAGAAACATATCAAAAGCAAAGAAGGGTTTGAAGTGCTGAGTGCAACCACCGGTAAAACAAAAAGCACACAAAACCTGGGAAAATCCAGGGAGATTTCCTATAACGAATTGCACAAACCAAACACCCTCTGGCTAAGGAAGCGTCTGCTGTGCTGGTGAGTTACGAATCCACAAGCTTCACAGCAAAGGTACTGCGCTAACTTCTGGTAATGAGTACAAACCTGAGTATAATCGCTGGGAAATGCAGCCGGTGTTTAAAAACAAACAAGAGGCAGGAGTGGAAGACAGGCTCTCTCCTCGCCCTTTGCAGGACCTGCCTGGACTGGCTCCCTGTGGGGCAGCCGGGGAAGCAGGGACCCGGTCCCCACATGATCCTCACATGATCCCGATCCTGATTCTGATCCTTATCCCAACCCAGTTCTGGTCCCAGCTGCTACCCCCCATGCTTCATGCTGGGCCCCAGGCCTGCTGCCACACACATCCTCATTATTCCTGTTATCCCCTGGGTTTTCCAAAAAACTCCCACATTCTGAGCACTTTGTTTCATTCACTGAAGAGACTTCCCCTTCCCAGCAATTTACTGGCTGTGCCCACATCTCCCTAGGGTTTGCCCTCCAGGATGGTGCCTGCAGTTCTTGTCCCCAAAATAGTCCTGTAGACGCTTGCCTAGACCCTGCAAGGGCGCCGTGTCCTTCCCCCCCTCGCAGTGACATGACACGAAGTTTAAGGAACATTATTTTTGTTTCCTTCTTCATCTCTCATAATGACTCACACAGTCCCTCTGTCTATAGGCACTGCATTTTTCTTCCCCTAAATAGGACATGCCTGACAACCCTTTTCCTTCTGACGGCAGACGACTGTGCTCAGCAGCAATCTGTCATCCGCTGCTTCGGGCAGCGGGCCTGGAGAAGTGCTCTTGCACACTTGCTGAGAGCAGGGCTGGTGGCGTGCCACTGCTGGGCCCTATCCGACACGGGGTCTGTCACCAGCGCAGAGCCCTTCTGCACCTGCACGTTTCTGGTCTGTCTGGGACGTGCTGGCCTGGCCGTGGAGGAGCAGGGCTTGCAGGAGACACTGCGTTCAGACCTGCCAGCAGCAGTGGGTCTGTCAGGGAGAAGCCATTAGTTTGGACAGGAAACGCGGCACAAGAGCCAAGTGATGTGCCAAACTATGTGGGAATTCTCCGCAGCAGACCCTAGGAATGAACCTCACCCCTGAGTATGGCTGTAATGGCAGAAACCATGGAGGGAATAAACATCAAATGTGACCTCACTTGAACATGTCTATGGTATAAAGAAATAATTTCTACCCACCTTTCCAACTCCGTTGCCTCTCGCACAAACACGGCGGAAAGCTGTGCTATGCATTACCCTCTAAAAATTCTGCAGCTACCCATCTACCTGACAGGACACCTACAGACCCGCCTGCCTGTCTTTATGCACTAAGGTTTCTGCAGGGCTAAGACTCTCTCTCACAAAGTATTATACATATTTGGTAGATTGAAAAATGTATGTTCACAGAGATCTGATCACAAAAGGAAAGCATCTGGATATTAGGTATGGGTTAAGTAATACTTCCGCCCTCCCCCCCCCCCCCCCCCGCAAATAATTTTTACTAGATCTACAGCATCTGATTTTCAATTTATTTATTTATTTATTTTTTCTTTACTATGTAATATATTTAACTGAGAACAAAATGTACCTCAGGCTGCCTGCCCTTATTAAAAATCAGTAGATTTTTCACCCACTCTTCTCCCTTTGCTTATCTGTAGAGCAGATGCAGATCTCTTTGCTTAAATCAAGGCTTATGATTCACTGGCACATCAAAAGAGCAGCCCCAGTCGTGTCACTTTTATTATTGCACCTTGTCTGTGTGATCTCCACTGCATCCATGGCGCAAAAGGAGGTCCCTTTATTGCTTCCCTTCCTTTCCTTCTGCTCTTCGTGGAATCTGAGCTAGCAATCAGAATAATAATGATTTACCTCCAAGGGAATGTGAATGCAAGCCAAGTTCTTCTGGTAGGCAGGGAAATCAGTTTGGTATTGTTTACCCATCCCCTGTGGATTCACCAGATGGCATCAGACAGCATTATTTGGAGCCCCTGCTCAAAAGAGAGAGGCAAGGCTTGAGCAGCAAGAACTGACAATGAGAACTTAGCAGGAACGGTTCTGATCTTTTCATTATTAATTATTTAATTATTATTATTATTATTTTTTAGGACACGGCTTGTCTTTTATCCCGATAGTAAAGCACACAAGGAAACAAAACATATTGTAACACACCTGGACTCCTACCGTGTTGAACAGACCGCTTTTAACACCGTCATTTGTGAATGATTTTGGCTACTCCTCTAATAGCCGCTTCCCCCGGGGAGGATGATCTCCCTGGGCTGGGGTGAAGGTCCTGAGCAGGTCAGCAGAGGGGAGGCAATGGGAAATGAGGCATTGCAGCTGTTTCCTTCAAAGCTAGCTCTGCGTGAACTCAGTAAATAGAGGATTTAGGTTTCTGTTCTTTAAATATCCCAGGCATAAATTATTCACTCAAAATACATTTGTCAAAGAACAGAAGCACTAGGAAAACAGAAATGGAAAGCCTTAGCAGAGCCTGAACCAGCCGCAGCTTCACTGACCGCAGCACAAAGCACTCAGTATAGCCTGGCTGCCCTGCCCCGAGGGACAGAGGAGATGATCTAATCATTCTTTTCCATCTCGTTTCTGTGACTCTATGATTTGAATTGTTTTCGGTCCAGATACTAAACCGACGTAACTTTGCTCTGCTTTCCTGCAGTGAATACTGCCGCATTGATCTAAAGCCGCTGAGTTTCTGGCCTTTGAAGACTGCTTTAACCTTCACAATATTGATCTCTCTTTTTATGTTCCCCAGTGCTGGAAACAAGCCCCTCGGTCAGATCCCCAGTAGTGCAATGTGCAAAAAAGCACGGTGGTGCCCTGGTTCCTGAATGCGGGCAGCCACAGAGGTGAGAAGTTCAGCGGGCTTTGCTGCAGCACTGATCACCCCAGAAGATCGCACGGCGGTGACTTTTGCTGGTGGCACCCATCCCATCCTGCTGGGGGCGAGGGACCACGACTGGAGAGAACCTAATTACGTCCTCACTGTGGGGCCCCACAGTGCTTGGAGGAGCCACTGAGGGAGGGGGAGCTGCCGGCGGCCACGGGAGGTGCTGGAAGTTTCTGGCGACACAAGTCATGCAGGGGCTCATCCAGTGACACCGCCACGCAGATCAAAGGGGCTGCTCCAGGAGCCCCAGCCCATCCCCGGTCTTTCTGGCGACTTCAAAGAGTGCTGGCCCAGCCGGAGCAGTGTCTCTCGGGATGAAACACATCTCCCTATTTTTGCTAGCCCCGATACAGATCTACCGCTCTGGAAGCTGCTCATTAGGCTGATAAGAGCGCCTGTCGTTACGCCTCCCCACTCTGTCACGAGTGGCCGGTTTTCCAAGGGGAGCACATGCCTGCCTCTGGAGCTGCCCGAAGGAGCCCGAGCTGTGTGTCTTGTGCCGTCAGCCCACGGCTCTCCGAGCGCACAGCGGTGATGGACAGCATGCCGTGCCAGCAAGAAGCGGGATCCAGCGCTGAGGGTCTACCTGCAGGATGCACCTGGCCCTCGTTTGTAGATGGTGAGCAGAGAAAAGGAGTTTTCTCTTGGTTTTAGTTCCAACTTACTCCTCACTGATGGCTTATAAGGCAGGTAAAAAAAAAAAAAAAAAAAAAAAAAAAAAAAAAAAGAAAGGAAAAGGAACATTTCATATGCACCATCCTCTTTTAGATGTATTTATGAGGTATACAGAGGCAAGCATTTACAATGAGAGCAGAACATACCTGGGTGCCAGGCAGAGGGTGTGAATTTTTTTCACACGCCATGCTTGTCCCACATGTCAGCATCCAGTTTTGATGTGTGGGACTGTAATGATGATCATTTTGGAAGAAGCCTAAGACCTCCAGCTGGACAGGACCTGAACACTCACCTTCTTTGTCCCCCTGCTGAAGCAGGACATTCCCCAGAGAGTCTTGCTCATCCTACTTTGACCTAAGGAAGAGGGCAGGGAAATCCCACGTTTCTCAAGGGTTTTTCCTTCTCCCTCACCTGATTATGTTTTTCCTGCATTTTCCTTCACGTGGGAACCTCTTGCCCAGGTCCACTTGTGCTGCTGACATTCAAGGTTGAGGCCAGCCCGCGGGTACTTGCTGCCAGGGGGTGGGGTGGGGGTTACCTGTGGGGCACCCCCGGGGCAGCAGCACATGGGTCCTGCCTCGCCAAGGGCCCTCTGTCTGAGCACTCTCCTGGAGGCCTGCCACAAAACAGCACGCACACTTCCCTCCTGTGCTTCCAAACACCCGTTTCTCACAGTTGCCCATGGTGCAGCGCTGCTGGGAACCTGGAAATACCTTCTCGCACCTATTCTGATGTGCCCCCTAGCAGAGGGAAGGCCAGAGAGGCAGGTAGCACAGGGACACTGTGCCAGCTGTGTGCTCCCCCAAAGTTCCCCGCCGCTTCTTTCTCGGCAGCCTTCCAAGCTGCTGTGAGCGATGCAAAGTGATCCTCTTTCCTGTGTGCTTTCATTTATTCTGGTTATACATTAGCTTGCAGCTAATCTCACTGTAATTTATCCACATCCCTGACTGAGGTTTTTTGCCCCCACTTTTACTGTTGTTACCGACAGCGGTGTCCCGTTGGCATCAGTTGCAGCTTGCATCAAGTACTCTTTATCCCAGCTGGACAAATAGAAAAGGATTGGGCAGCTAACTATTTGTTCAGTTATGCCCTCACCACTGAACAACTTCATGATAATTAAGAAAGTTAACATGGTCAAACAAGTATACTTTTAATATTTTGATTGTTGTCCATTAAATTGTCTTTCCTCCAAAGCCATACAATTAGCAGCATTTCTGCCTGTCTCCTGGCTCGGTGTGAGGACAGGAGTCGGGTCTCTCTCAGGGAGACAGTTACCCACAGGAGCTCAAAACGTACTTAGCATGCTGTACTGGTTGCCATTGCATGTGCATTATCACTTCCACGTTTGTTGGTAGGAATCAAGTCAGCAAATATATTGGAAAAGACAGCTTGACATTACTATTTTCTTATGGTAACACTTAGTTCTGTGCTCTTCTCAAACATTTCAAACCCACGGGTGGAAGCTCTGCCAGGGGTCAGTGGTGGCCAGTACTCCCTTAATGCAGGACCCCCACGACCTTTCCCATAATAAGATATATCGTTATACACTTACTTCATTTATGTCTAAAGTCTGGAGACTTTTAGTTTTGTAACAGCTGTGACAACTTTTAATTATGTCTTCTAAAAGTGTTACTTATTTGTTTGTATACCCATGACTGTGGAAAGCCTTGCTAACATAGTCAATAATCTGATCATCAGCAAAAAAAAGTTAATATCCAAGCCAGAAATCAGGAGCAGCAACCCTACTTGTCAGGTCGGGGTGGTGGTTTCAGGATCACCTTAATTATTTCAAGTCCAATCTGAAAAGTCTGAGGATTTTCAGCTTACATTATAATCGCTGAGAAATAAGTGCTCAGGGCTGTGCAAGAGTGGGCCTGAGAAAAGAACAATTTCAAGTGTTGGATGCCAAGTTCATCGCTACAATGGCTCATCTGGAACTGAACCTGCTCGTTACCATGCATTGGTTTGGCTCCAAGGCAGCAAAGCAAGAGAGCTTGTCAAGACAAAGGTACACCAACGTGCTGTGTGAGAGAGGCCAAAGTACAAGTTAAAACACATCTTTCCGACTGCCAGGAGCGCTGTGTAATTATTTGAGAGTGCTGTTGTGCAGTGTCTCACTAAACAGGTCTCTTTCATTTTACCTATTAAATACGGCGAGTCCCATGACTGGGCTGCTTGCTGCTTCATAAAATGCAAGGCCTGTTTGTGAAATCTGATTTCTCCTCTCCTCGCCTCCAGACCATGTCCTTTTCATGTTCTGAAGCAATCATATGTAGCTAATCCTGCACTATTTGTAATTACTGAGTGCCCAGCTCCTGTCAAGTTATCCGCTCCGAATGCAGCACATGCAGCCGGCATCCCAGGCTGTTCATGGGACATGTCAGCAGACAGGGCCGTGTGGCTCTCCGAGGCATCCCCACGGTCTGCGTGACAGCAGTTGCGTGCACCTGGAGGACAGGCGGCCCTTTCAGAGCGGGGAGCAGGCTGCAGCCGTTCTCCAAGCGTGTCTAGGACAGACACTTCCCTTTTTATACAGACGGGTTTTTTTCCCCTCTTCCCCAATTTTTGCTCTTGCAAAGAGTTGACATGACTGGGATGAAAAAGCAATTATCTGCACCAAAAGTCTTTTGGCATCAATATCTAAGTCAGAGCAGGAAGAGAAGGAATTCAAGGAGGGGTGGGGGCGTAGGGGGCATACCTCTAGCCCACTGGGAAGGGAACTGTATGGATCTGTGTCCTGGTTTTGTGCTTAACAGCCTTCATACCATACACAGAAATGTTCTCTGCAGCAAGGTCAAGAACTCAGGCTTCCAGTCTCCCAGATTTTATTCCCAGGTTTTGCTCTTGCATTGCTCTCTATCCTGTAAATGATCCCGCTGTGGCACTGGAAGGCACGAGGATGAGACATTTTTCAGAAGAGGATTTTGGATGGTGGGTTCTGGCAGCCCTGACCCAGAGCAGCCTCTGCATGGGATGGCATTTCCCCCGTGCTTGGTGCTTACTTTTTGTGGCACAGAGATGCGGGCGTTTTGTCTTGCCAGTCTGAGTGCCAAGGACTTCCAGCTCACTGTGTCAGCAGCCCCAGTATATAACATAATGTTATTTATCGATCCTCATCCAAGGATCAAGTGTTCAAAAATCCATTGCAGCACTTAACTTCTGCGCACGTCTCTTCTGAACCTAGCCCACAGCCTGGTCTTTGGAAATTTACAGGTTGCAGAGAATGATTTCATTTATTATGTAAATGATTAAATAAAGCATGAAATGATCCCTACAGTTACAGCTGTTTGGTAAACATACCTGATTTGAAATGCACTTGGGAAAACTCTTGTTTTCCTGTAGGTGCCAATTTTGCAGTCTGCATAGGATTAGGTAATGGCAAAGCACTCAGCTCAGCAGAACCAAGTGCTGAGAGTATTCCCAGAAGTACAGCTCTGCTGGGGTCCAGGGCTGTGCATCGCTGCCACGGAGGGAAGATTGTGCCCTGTTCAGACAGTTTCAACCAAAAAGTGTTTATAAAGTTTGATGTATAATTCTTAATAGTCCACTAACGTTCCTCCTAGTTACACCACTGAAGCATGAATGCGTATCAAGAACATCATTTCCAATTTACATCAACGTGAGGAAGGGAAAACTTGCCCTCAAAGCTATGTGTTCCTAGCCTTAAGTATTTGTACTTTTCTGTCCTGCTTAAATGTTTCAGGCATTTGAAGAAAACTTTCATTTGCCCTGTTACTTCATTTCTGGTGTTCTCTGGCAAAGCTTGGCCTCAGTGTACAAAGGTAAGCTCTCCTTAACCCATATTTTAGGAATGGGGAGGCCCGTTTCTCCCAAACACTGACAGTGTCACACCTGCAGTGTTGGCTATGGTCGCTAGCACCATCCCCAGGGCCTGCAGGGATATGTAGCACGCCGAGCTGCAGCACTCCATCTGCTTGTGAGAGCGAGGGTGATGGCAGCGTCGGATGCGGCACCTCCAGGAGCATCGGCTGCAGGCACCACCAACTAAGCTGCTTTCGTGCCGTATGGGAGGTGAGCTGTCTGCAGGTTGCTCCCTGGAAGCAAGCACATCTCACCACCATCAGCTGCTCGGCCTGTGTGCGCCAGCAATACGGTGCCGTTCTCCTACCAGGCCCAGCCTCAGGATTATTGTGCTACAAACCACGTTGAAAATGTGCCTCAGCAGGCCTGACATGAGTGCAACCAACAGTAAAAGCTTCTCTGTCTTCTGCAAGTAAGCTCGGTGCAATGATAGCCAGATGCTACTGGAAAATCCATAGGTCTCCGCAGGGGTCTGCGTGGTTATTTAAACCCTCTCTGACAGACTACCTGTGTGTAAGAACACAGGCCTCCCAGAACTGAACGACAAGACAAGAACAACAATTAACTAACTGTGTTTTAAAAACCTGGTGATCTCTGCTTGCTGTCCACCCACCCACATGGTCAGGAACTGCTGACCGGAGAACAGCAGTTCATGAGTTCATCAGTTTCCGAACATACCACCACTTCTGCAGGTAGGCTGGTGGCCAGGATGTCTGACGAGAAGGCAGCTGGCTCCATCACTGCCTGCTGAACAACCCGGGACCTTCTGACCTCTCTGTGGTGAGGACTGTCCCTCTGCTAAACACATCACCACAGCTCTGACCTCCTTGGTAAAGGCCATCCACACCTGCTGGAGAAGACCGCTGTTGAAGCTGGGGGGAAATGGTTACCGTCTGACAGCAATGGTGCTTCTTTGCAGCTTTGGAGAATCATTTTCAGCTAGAAAACCCCTTCTCTCCCACAAGAAGCATGTCTACATCTTGGTGACAGAAGCTGGGTGTATTCGAGGGCAAAACTAGTTTTGTCACGGGCCTGATACAAGTTCATCTTTTTAAAAACAAATGTTTGGGGGAATCAGCACTTCTGGGAAAGCAGGGACCACAGACATGCCAGAAATGAGGAAGAAGTGTCAAGTCCAGTTTGGGTATGCCTTGGAGCCCACTTTCCCACATGCTCCACAGTGCTGGTGTGCAGCTTTCTGTCTGTCTCTCTGCATTGCCTGCCTCTGTCTCCGACCATTTTGGTCTGGTTGACCAAGGGAAAGGCTCAGCTGCAGGCAGGTGGAACCAGGTGAGCTCCTCAGGGCAGCTCCACCAAGCCCAGCTGGGGCTGGCTGCCACCCAGGGAGAGCAAATCCTCTGGGGCAGGGGCTGTTCATCCTGGAGAGGGGGAGGCTCAGGGGGTCTCATCAATGTCTGTAAATACCTGATGGGAGGGTGCAAAGAGCAGGGAGTCTCTTTTCAGTGGGTCCTAGTGACAGGACTAGAGTTGAAGGACACCAGCTGGACCACAGGATGTTTCCTGATGTTCCCTCTGAACATCAGGAGACAGTTTTTCACTGTGTGGGTGACCCAGCACTGGCACAGGTCACCAAGAAATGTGGTGGCATCTTCCCCTTGGAGATCTTCAAAAGCTGGCTGAATATCTTCCTGGACAACCTGCTCTGAGTGTCCCTGATTGAGCAGGGGGAGTTGATGGGATGGCCTCCAGAGGTCTCTGCCAACCTTAACCACTCTGTGAGCCTGATTCTCTGACCATGCTTCCCTCTTAATGTAGCGTTCAGTGCAGTGCCCTCCACATCCTGCTAGCTCCTGGTGGGGACAGCAAAGTAATAATAGAATGGTTTGTGTTGGAAGGGACCTTAAAGATAATCTAGTTCCAACCCAGATGACACCTCCCACCAGATGAGGCTGCTCAAAACCCCATACAGCCTGGCCTTGAACACCTCCAGGGATGGGGCATCCACAGCTTCTCTGGGCAATTTGTGCCAGTGCCTCACCACCCTCATAATTAAGAATTTCACAGAATCACAGAATCACAGAACTGTAGGGCTTGGAAGGGACCTCGAAAGATCATTGGGTCCAACCCCCCTGCCAAAGCAGGTTCCTCAGAGCAGGCTGCCCAGGTAGGCATCCAGACGGGCCTTGAATATCTCCAGAGAAGGAGACTCCACAACCTCTCTAGGCAGCCTGCTCCAGTGCTCCGTCACTCTCACCATGAAGAAGTTATTTCACATGTCGGTGTGGAACTTCCTATCTAGGATCTTTCCTGTGTGGATCTTTCTATCTAGCGGCCATTGCCCCTTGTCCTATCCCTACAAAGCACTGAGAAGAGGTTAGCTACATCCTTCTGTCTCCCACCCCTCAGATATTTGTACACATTTCCTCTGAATATCTAATCTAAATCTACCCACTTCTAGGTTAAAGCCGTTACTCCTTGTCCTATCACTTCAAACCCTGACAAAGAGTTCCTCTCTTGCTTTCTAGTTGGCTCCCTTTAGGTACTGGAAGATTGCTATAAGACCTCCGTGTTGGTGAGAATGAGGTCCAGCCTAGCAGCTCTTCTCGTTGACACCTCTACCACTTGGAGAAGGAAGCTGTCATCAACGCATCCCTGGAACCTCATGGATTGCCTATGTCCTGCTGTGCTGTCCCTCCAACAGATATTGGGGTGGTTGAAGCCCCCCATGAGTACCAGGGCTTGTGAACATGAGGCTCTTTCTATCTGTTTGTAGAGGGACTCCTTTGTGGCCTGTAGCAGACCCCCACGATAATGTCCCCTGTCCCTGGCCTCCCTGTAATCCAGACCCATCAGTTCGTAGTCAGCTCCTCACCCATCCCCAGGCAGAGTTGCATGCAGAGACTGGCCTGGGAGGGCCTCCAGCAAGCTAAGGGGAGGCAGAAACAGGGGAAGAAAAAGTGAAACCAGCCAGTTTGTAGCTGCAGGACTTCAAGGAGGCATTCTGCATGGCCTCAGCCCTGCCTGCATGCCCCAGGGCACCTGGCTGTGATGGGGAGGGACGCTGGTGGAGAAAAGGGATCAGAAACAGCTTCTCCCTGGAAAAGATGCATTTACCTCTGATTGATGTCTGAGAGGGATAAGAATATAGTGATGATTACTTTCTATTCCATTAGTGAGTGACTAGGGAGGTTATTAAATGGCAGATATTAAACTCAAACATTTAAAAATTTGCAGGATTGGATAACTTCCAGGAATTGGCCAAGGAGCTCTCTGAGCCATTAATGTGAAGAAGAAATTGAAAAGGTTGGAAAAAAGCCAATCTTTTAAAAGAGCAAATGGCATGACTGGTGTGCACTCGGGCCTGTGAACTTGACATCCATCACGGGGACAGAATTGGAGCGGCCGATACAGGTTGTAATTGGCAAGGGGCAAAAAGTCTCAGCCCCCACAGCACTAGTTAAAAATCAGATATATATAACCAGCACTATGCAGAGTGGCTGTAGCCCCTTGTGGAGTGAATGAAGAGCGGGGTGCCCGGGGGCCACAAAAAACACCTGTACGTGGGGAACTGCTGTCTGCAGGGGACATTCTGTGGCAGGCCTCGAGATGGAGGCCTCAAGAGTTTGGGCTTGCAGGGAGGCTGAGGGCAGTGGGGTGCTGGGGCTGGTGGCAGAGCCGTGCTCGCTGTGGCCAAGGCTGACCGTGCACAGGCTCTCCATGCCATGCCGTGTCGTGCCGTGATCTCTTACACGCACCTGCCAGCTCTCATGCGTGAAGCTGAGAGCTGGTGCATTTGGGTCCTGCCTCCCAGTGCCCCATAGGTAAGGCTGTGTCTCACGCGTTTTTGTGGCTGTGTATCTGCTCTTGCGTGTTAGTTGTTACTCTCTAGCTGGTGTGAATTGGCTGAAGGTATTTTAAGTTGGGCTGGGAGGGTAATTTGTTTGTTCCCATAACGCTGTTCCTGCAGTGGATTCCAGTGCAACAGTAAATTAAGAATCAAAGCTGAGCAACCCTGACTATTATGCCCCAGACAAGGTATGGCTGAGACTGCTGGTGGCTCACTTTTCATTTGCCTTTTGCTGTGTCATAAAAAGGTGATCACTCACTTCAAGGAACAGCACCGAGTTTGGGCTCTGGGTGGTTTGGTTACACACCCCTCTTTTTCTCAGAAGCTCTTTCACTCTTCTGCCATGTGCTTGTTTTCCTTGTCTCAAGCTGGCCCAAGCTGCTACAAAATGGTTAAGTCAGACTCTTGCAAACTATTTTCAGGTTTAGTGTATGTCCTTGGGCTGTCTGCAGTTCTAGTTTAACAAAATCATTCAAATTCATTACAAGAAGAAGAGCTGAAATGTTCCACGAAGGCTATTAAATCAGAGAGACAGTGAGCTCTGCTCATTGTGAAGCGACGCAAGGGGCCAGACTTCCAGCTCCAGGTTTCCTAAAATAAACTCAGCATCTTGTACGTTCCTCCTTGATGGCTGCAAGACTCCCAGGCAGGCAAAGCCAGCCCATGTGTGTACAGTGTCCATTTGGTGGGTTATCGGGGTGGCCGGGGAGTCATCACCTTGTCCATCAGCATGGGGACCCTGCAGTACACAAGCCTGCAGGCGGTGACGCTGGACGCAGGGTATGGGACAGCCAGCCACTGCCTTCTCCCCCAGCACCTCCCCAGCACCCAGCACTGCCTAAAACTTCAACAAAGCAGCTCCCTCCTGCAGCTCGGCCATGAAAGGGCCTTTTCCAGGTGACACAAATCCTCAGAAGTCCCCCAAATTATTGTGAGGTTCTGCTCTTTCTGCACTAGGAATGCAGCGCAAAAACACTGCAGGTTTTGGTGTGGCTGCAAACACGGTCTCAGCAATTAGCATTGATTTCTTGCAGCCGTCTGGAAGTTCCTTTATGGAATAATTTCCAGGCATGATATTGTGTTAATGGCATTATTTTGTGATCATGTGCCAGCCATGTGCCAGAGGCCCTGCATGCTGCCAGCAGGGCTGTGCGCGGACTCTGGTTCATGCTGCATGTAGAATAAATGTCAGGGCTCAGGCCGTGCTCTGTCATACGGACAGGGCTATGCTGTGCAAAGGGCGGCTGCAAGTCTGCACACGGACAGCCTAAAATGCTTCGTTTCTGTTTCGTTGCTCAAGACCTCTGAATGAGAAAGCAGAACATAAATCTTCACACGAGACATTTTTTTTTTTTTTTCCTTTGGTCGTGCCACAAGCTTCATTCTTGATTTCCTGAGTGCTGATGTAAGGTCTGTTTCTTGCAAGTGTGCTGTTTACAGTGTGTCAACCAGCTGTGCAGACAGGACCACAGATGTGCAGGCGATGATGTTTGCCACGGAAATCAGGGGGAAGCGTATGAGTGTGTTTCTCCAGGGAGCTGAGAGACTCTAGCGAGAGCTCAGTGACCCCTGGAAGAGGCTGGGGCCTCTGCATGTGCAGGCCAAGCTGCTGCGAGCAGAGACGGAAGGAAATGAGGGAGCCCCAGGGGATCCAGCAGGCTGCAGGGGCAGGGTGCCCCAGTCACACCACGTGAAACTGATTTTTTTCCTCCTTTCATTTCAGGTACTGCAGATGTTCCTTTCCTGTGTTTCTGCTCCTGGAAAAAGAGCAATGTGTGAAACCTTCAGCTTAATAATTATCTTCATCATCATCATCTAACTGTTGTGTAAAATAACAAATATTTATTCAGCTTTTACTATAGTATAATTTTAACCAGACTTTGCGCTTGCAAATGAATGAGGCAGTGGGATCTTTCAGACATTTTACAAGCACAGATGCAATGATAACATCTAATTGCAGGGATCTGAGACTGTCTGACTGCAGATGGGATGCTATTAACCTCTTTATATCTGTTACAGATGTGTTAGAAAATTTCTAAGGCAGTGCAAAGCACTCTCCAAACCTGTGTGGTAGAACAAATGCTTGGGTCCTGACTCTGCAAGAATTTAATACGTGCTTAGGCTGATGCATTGCAAACAGTCCTGTTGCAACAGTACTTTCAAGGTACTTTCTTATATATAACTCACCTTATAAAAATAAATTATTGAAGGAGTATCCTGAAGAGTAACCACAGCTTTCATGTACCTCATTTCAATATGAGCAATACTTCAGGTACCAGAACACTAACTGCATTCAAATCCGTGTCATGACAGCAGGATACTGTATGAACAGGCTGATGTTGTCTGATGCATCATTTACTGCCATAGCAGTCAATTGTTCTTTCCTTCCGAGTTATGCTTCCTGATTACTTTCGAATTTCAAAAGCAATACTTTCTATAGGTGGCTGCCAGAGGTATTCTCGGCACAGGCATTGCTCTCTCTGACAGCCAAGGGCTTTCTAGGCGAAACACGGAAATTGTTTCACTATTTCCTTCTGTTTCTCTGAAGCAGCATTACTAGGCTCAGGTACGCAAGATCTATCCTATTCTGACTGCTTTGTATGCAGCTGGTAAATTAGTAAGAATTAAAGAGAAAGGTGGGTAATTCATATTTAATATCAGAAAGTGATGACAAAAGGAGCTCTGGAAAGTTTTTAGGTGTGCTTAGCAAAGCAGTGAAACAGTGACCAATAGCTGCAAGTTTGGTCTTGCTGTACAGTGAGACATGATGACCCATCTGGTTGTGACTGTGAGGGAAAACCCAGTGCTAATAGCCAGATTTCCACAGGATTCAAAAACTGGTAAAGAAGCTGAGTTTAGGAAACCTGAAAGAGTGTAATCCATGGCTGACACCTTGTGAGCAGTGCTGTTGGAGCTACTTCCAAGTTATTTATTCACACACAAGCTAGCACAGGCACAGCAGTTGTTCCAGGACTGGTGCTTTTTCTTAACAGCTCACACAAGAAAATACACCGAAAATCAGAAAGCAGCAAACACTGCCCTGCTGCCTGTCAGGGCACTGGGCCAAAGCCATGGCCCTGACTTTGTGGTCGTGTTGGCTTCCCTCCTGCTGATGGATTGCCAGACTGCCAAGCAGAGAAAAAGAAAATTAAGACACCCCAAACTCAAGTCTTTCTGAA
>NC_048926.1:47674245-47787798 GCF_011077185.1 Oxyura jamaicensis
TTTTTTTTTTTTTTTTTTTTTTTTTTTTTTTTTTTTTTTTCTTTCAGAGGAAAACTGAATTTCAGGGAGTGACTGCTTTTTGTGTAGAAGTTAAGCTGGGTTTAGCAAATGAGCTTTTACTCCAAGCTTGGCAGCCAACTTCACATCATAACATCGTTATTGCATACAAAACAAACAACCCCCCTATTAATTGGCTCCCTTGTTTTAAAGTTCTTTTACATTAACATTATCCACATTATGGTTGCACCTGAAGGAGTCAGTTAAAAACAGGGCATCACAGTGCAGGAGAAAATATGGTTATATGGCAAGAGACCAACCCTGTCCTGAAGGTATGACAAACTAACGAGGCAAGGCCGAGAAACAGTTGAGAAATGCAATATTATTGCAAGCTCTTCAGCCTCGAGTGATAAAAACAATAAATAAAATGTGAATCAGGCTCACAAAAACAGTCATGAAGATTGGTTTAAGAATCATGAGTTTTTTGTTTGTTTGTTTGTTTGTTTTTAATTAGTGGATTCTTATTTTATTTTATTTTTTAATGTCAATCTAACAGCTCATTCACTTAAAGCTTTTCTCTCAAGCAGCGAGAGTCAGAAAGCTTTAATTAAAAAAGAAAAACAAAGCTTCCCTTCAATAGTATGAATCAAAGAATTGGAGAGATTTAAAATGACAGAAAACATACTGAGATTCAGCCACTCTGTTAATGCTGTTTTGCAGATGTGGAACTAGTCCAGGGACACTGCTACCATTTTGCCCAGCATTACCTGTCATCTTGGACAGAGCTGGATGCCCTGGCATCCAGATTATCAGACAAGTCTCCCTCCTTTGAAGAACTGAAATGACCAAAATCTACAGCCAGTTCCCTCTGTGAAACCACAATAAAAGTTTACTTGGGCAGCACCACTTTTAACCCTTGCTAGCATATATCAAGCTGAATGTATAATTTTTGGGCTTCTCTCCTTCAGTGATTATCATTTTTAGGTGATTGCTGTCCTGTTCTGAACGATCACCTTTTGTTGTGCTCTCAGTGCAATGAGAGAAGTTCTCCGTTGCAAATTCAGTCTAGTTATTGTGATTTAAATATCGGTACCAATGCCTGCAGACTTCTTTAGCTAGCCTTGAGCGAGCCACAACTCCAGATGTCTGTATCCTAAACACTGGATGAGAGAAGAGTCAGTTGCAGTGGGGGTACTTTTGTGGCAGTGGTAGAAGCTATACATGTTTTCCTCCTGTAGTATGCACACAGACTGGATCCAAGGGGAATTATATTTATAAAAAATATTTTGTCATTCTTAGACTTTGACGTATTGACATATCCAGGATGCTGACTGGAGGGTCTACCCGAAGGTGTGAGATGTGGCGAGCAGCAGTAACCATTTGACGATATGCCCAGTTTAGCCACTAGAGGTCCATTTCACACCAATCTTTTGCAGAGTACAGAAAAGACCGAAGATGAGTTCCCAAACTTCAAGATCTAGCGTACAGATAATAAATAAATAAATACATCTAAAGTATTTTGCTTTAAGCGAATAGTATAAGAAGACCACCCTAAAAAATAAGGTGTACTTTTCCCTCTGTCATAAGCATTTCTTGTGGCAGCCAGTAGACCTTTGTTTATTTTAGCATTTGTCTAGCAGATTACTAAACAAGAGATTAGATCAGCGTGCATCTGCTAGTAATTTGAATCATTTCTCCCCCCTAAATATGGAGGATGAAATCACTGTGCAAGATGATTCATGAAAGACCACTTTAGCATCCTTATCTCCTTCTCAGAAATTTTGGAGGCACAAAGGAGCTTGCTAATGGCCTCCCTTATCACTATTAGACAAATTACAGCGTCAGAGCTGCATACTGGGAAATGAGATACTCTGACCTAAAATGAATTATCAAACCCGGAGTCATGAGGAGAGGAGTCACTGCTCAGTGAACTTGTCTGGGACTTTGAAGTACCTCTGCCTGCCCAGTTAAAGATTTGATATATGGCTTTGGGTAAACAACTACAAAAAGACTACAAGGGCAGAGATATGGTGGGTACAAGCTGAAGACCAAAATTCTCAATCCTCCAGCCTCTCCGTCTGTGCACTCAGATTTCATTAGCGATGTTTTCAAAACTGAATTCTTGCTGATGTCAATGTCTAGAACAACATCAGACTTTGAGTGCTGCTGCTCCATAACTAAGCCAAACCTGCCCCCTAAAGCCAAGCCCCAAGAGCCTGCATGCACAGCCCATATCGTTACAGCTGGACCCTGCACCGTGTGCCACTGTTCTGCCTAGGAAAGCCAGGGAAGGCGGTGGAATTGTTCCTGCTGCCACGTCCTTCACAGCTGGGCAGAAAAGTCCCTGCTCAGTGGTCTCACAAGACCTGGATTCCAGTCCCAGGGCTGCCAGCAGCTCTGCTTGGGAATATTGTTGGTTCAAACCATGCACTATACTGGTATGGGCAGTACTTTACACCCTCTCTTTTCAGTCCGTACAGGTAGGCAGTAGGTAGTCCCTCTCCCCACCAAACCCCAGAGTATCTTGGGCTTGAGAGAGTCTTGCTCAGAGACTGGCACATTCTGGTCCCCATACTGACGACTAATGCTTCCTTCACTTAGGGTTGTTTATTGCAGACAACGTACACGAGTGTGTGTCAGAGGTCAGGCATAAATCATAGCTGATGGAACTCATGTTGTTGGTGTGGATACTAAATTTTTAATCGCCAATGAAAGCATCCACCAACAGTACTGTGCCGCCCCTCTGTCGTACTCAGGGTCATACACAAATTGGCTGGAATCGGAGAGATTTTAGGCATCCACATTTTCTGAAAACAGCATCATACCCATGCCCTGGATGGCAACTGATTACAACGTATGCTCTGAGTGAAGGCTACCTGCCACCTCCTCCTTCTGTACACCTATCTCTGTCATGTCCCACACACGCCAGATGAATTCCTGATGCACAGAGGGAAACCTGTGATTTGTGTGCTTGGTCCAAAATCCCAAGCTGTCTGCCTGAGGAATACAGCTACTTGACAGAATGACAAGAAACTACAAGACAGGAGCAAGAGAAGGCTAAAATGTAAAAAGCAACTGAAGAATAATGAAAACTTGGCCAGTTGGTATACATACATTTCAGTAAAATTAGTTAAAACTATCCCAGTAAATTCTGAGACGAACTGAATAAAACTCTTCACTAGTAAACTGTGACAGCCAAGAATAATAGTCCTACAGGAACTTAAAAATCAATATCTCCCAGCTGGCCTTCTATTCAGCACTGAACTGCATCAAAATGTTAGGCTATATTTTGGCACATATATAAACTGTCATCACTTTCTTTTTGTAAATGTATCTATCAAAGGGTGCAGCTTTAGGGAGCACTCGGCACACTTCTCACTATGGCCATTGAATAGGAGCTTAATTTACCTCTTTATAGCTTAAGTAAATGTCTCTGTTTAAGGTGGGTGAAGGGGAAAGAGAAAATATGTTCATTTGTTTTGGCTTGTGATCAGGGAAAATATGCAGAAGTGTCTTGGCAGGTAACAATGGTGAGTAAAGATTTTGGCTATTCTCACTTTTCTGTTTGTTTTAAAGGAAAGGGTTGGGATAAACTAACTCATCAGGCCTCAAGTCTGAACTGTTTATATATAAGCCAATTTCATAGTGCTTTTTGAAGATGGGAAAATACAAATGGAGAAGCTCAGAGTCCATTTAAAATTTAGGTTGATCATGTAAATTTCCATTCTGAAGTTGTCTGTTTTGTTAACACCCATGACAAAAGACACAAAAGAACTAATGAAGGACCAGATTATTTTGGTCAGTCAAGCATATCTCTGCAATAATGTTTGATTAGACAATCTTATGCTGAGATATAAGAGGCACTTGATTTAGGGCCACACGTCTGCCTTCTTTGTGAATGATATTTCTTCATGCTGCAGAAATACCCAGTGAAGTTAATAATTATGTCAGCATCTGGACTGAGGGAAGACTGTGTTCTTCTTTCATTATAACATACAGCTCAGAGATCTTCTTAAGCATTTGGTTGTTAGCTTTCATTGTTGTCCATAGGAAAGTTCAGTATAAGACAAACTAAAAATCATATTCTTTAACACTGTGCTGATCAAGTTACATTTGGCAGTTCAAAAATTCTCTTTGGCATCTCAGGGAGCCATCAGCACTGGGAAAGCTGACATTGTCACTCAAAGCGGTCTTTAATAGCTTCTGGTTGGGCTGGAGAGTGAGCAAAGCAAGACTGTTTTTCAGTATCTTTGCTCTACTAGAAGAGAGCGGCCCCCTGTGCAACAGATTAATGGATAAGGCAGAAGAAACACGTGAAGGAGCTAAGGGAAGTGCAGATGAAAAACAGCTATACCACATGAAATTCCTGGTTTTATTTGTAACTGAACCTCACTTGAGACTATAATTGGCAGAGACCAGAGGCCTCCAGTGCTGTGTAGATGGAGGTTCAGAACCTGGGATGTTTGATGCTTGGATTTGCCCCCGTTCTTTCAGCTTGCATTATTAGCAAACACTATTTTTAGTGTCACTTATGTAATTTACTAGCCTTGAGTGTCTGTCTGAAGTCACCCTCCTAAGCAAGGTTTCCAGGCATTCCTGGATAAAGGTATGCACTCAGGGACAGTAAATCTGCCACTGCAGACTTCCTGGCAAGCAGACTTCAGCTGAACACGCACGCACAATCTGTCCAATCTGGCTTAAAAACATAGGATTTTCTGAGCTGGGTGTTTTGCAGCCGTGGTGCATATGGGCTGTGAATGTGTCTAGGATTTCCAGCAGCCGGTCAGAGCTGCTGTGAATGCACAATAAAGTTTCAGTTGCTGGACCTGCAGGCATGTGGAAATCCCAGGAAAGGACTGATCCTGAAAAGTTTGACCTGATAATATTTTGGTCTGAAAGAAAGAAAGCAAGAAAACCTGGCATTCAGCAAGTCTTGATGAAAAAACCAACAACAAAAACACCCAAAGAAACACTACCAAGAATAAATAACATGAGGAGAAGGAAGAGGAGAGGAGGAGAAGAGGCAGAAGAAGGCGAAGGAGAAGGCAAAGGAGAAGGAGAAGAGAAGGAGAAGAAAGCAGAAAAAATCCACCATTCCTCCTCGTTTTTCTGAGGGGCTCCCAGGCAGGGGTCATGCTGAAGCAGCAGGTCCCCTGGCGCTTTGTCTGCCTCCCCCTGTGAGTTGCTTCAGACTGTCCTGCTCCCTGTTGGATGTGAATTATGAAGATTTTGACATTAGGAGGTTACCTGTCCCAGGTGTATGGTCTTTGCACACTTGCAGCTCTGCACAGTCTGAATACAGAATGCACAGTACAAGACTGTAGTTTTTTTCTGCCTTTTCTTGCCTTTTTGGAGAGGCACACTATGGTTGGTATGGTATGGTTGGTATCTCGAGAACATAACTTGGTGTGCTGCTAAGATTTTGAAGATAAAGATGAAAAGGAAAGCTTCTTCAGTCTGTATCTACGTTAGTGACTTCTGGTGGGCAGACAGGCAGAAGATGCATGTCTTGTTTAGAATACGAAACCCAAATAGGCAATGCTGCTTAAGACAATATATTTGACTACCTTCAACGGAGGCGCCACACAGCTAGATAAACGAAGTACAAGAATGTAAGCAACTACATAAAGAAATCCTCCTCTCCGAGGAGGAGAAAGTGCTTGAGCTTGCTGAATACTTCTGTTTGATTGTGTCGATGAAGGCCAGTGAAGGCTTATCTGCTGGGGAAAGCAGCACGTTGTTTGGGGTGAGCAGGGGATGAAGGAGTCTTTTTAATCAACCGGTTTCAAGGACGGCCAGTTGTGTGCAGATCCCAAACACACGGCTGCGTCAGCTGGGCAATGCCAGATTACAAGGTGCTTTAGACAGCGATGTCTGTTTACATTGCCAGGTGGGGGTGTCTGCAGCAAAACTAGGCAGAGAATGAATGCAGAGACGCTCCAGCATGAGCTGCTGGGTGCCGTATTTCTCCCCTTCCCTTGGCCTCTGCGGTAGCTGGCACTTCCTTTAAGAGGGCACTTACCCAACCCAAGTATGCGTTTTCAAAATTAGCTCTTTCAACATTCCACCTATATAAAAGGAAGGGGTTGACTAAAAATAGCCATCCTGTGTGAAACCTTTAAAGCAACCCTTTCTTTTCTTAGAGCAGGAGAGAAACATTCATCTATTATTAGAAAGGCGCTCCTCTATTATTAGATCAACATTTCTGGTTTCTTACTTTATTTTAAGATTAGCATCTGCAGGAGGAAAAATGCCCTAGTGGTGTGGATTCAGCAACACTTACAAACAAACACTTCTGGCTACAAACAAGCACTTGATGCAGCGCGCCATTGTCTATACAAAACCTCAAACAACCAAAATTAGCGCAAGAGGTACTCTAGCCCTTTTTAGCTCAAAACCTGAAAAGATGACAGAAGTGGGGGGTCTGTGCTCAGCTGCAGTGCATCCTGTAATAATAAGGTCTATGTAGCCAATTAAGTGGTGTCCTTCCTACAGCACTTCAGTTATATCTGTAGGAATACTCAATTTTTTAATAAAACAGTAAAACGCTTGATGTAGATGAACACTGCTTCTTTTCAACACACAGCATCATTTTCAACCATGACTCGTAATGTGCAGGTTTATTTATTTATTTTGCAAAAAGAAGGCCCTGCAGAAAGTCTTAATTCCCTTATTTCTCATTAAGTTAAAAGTCTTTGATACCTACAAAATCACGTTGGTTTTGGCAGGTGGCATTTCTGTGGTTAAGGTGCCACCGAGCAAAGAGTATCGACAGAGGGAGCTCTCTGCTTTACTCCCCAAAGCCTGCAGGTTTCGCAGAGAGGTTTTTGGTTTCATTTTTGCCTTCTGGGACGCGGTATTTGGAGAAAAAGGTTGCTGGGTGGGGACAATAGGGCTGGCCAGGTGGAGGACTGGAACAGGAGGAGAAGCTCTGATGGTTTTGAAAAGACTTCGGGTTGGAGGTGCTCGACCTAAGCTGAAAGGAGTAGTAGTATCTCTTGGTAAAAAGCATCTTTCACATGGGAACTCCAGGCATGTGGCAGGATCCAGGAAAGCACCAGAGAGGCTGAAATGTCGCTTGTCTGGGACAGCTGCTACCTTGCTTGCTTGCTTTTTCCAGTGCAAAAGCCTGGAGCCTCCTCTTCATTAGGCAAAAGCGATGTCTGTGTCTGCTGCTTTTCCCTTGGCAGAATGTTACTATCTTACTCACTTGACAGTGACAAAATCATGTGTATTACCAGCAAAACAAGGGTGTAACCTATCTGCTGTCGTGTCTGCTGTTTCCTGCTATGTTACTTGGCCTTTTCTGTAATTGAATACGTTATTATTTCCCTGTTACTCTGCACCTGACTTTTCATAAGATTAGGAGGCTGTTTTCCCGTTTTCTGTTTTAAGGGCTTTCTTCATCAAATAAATACTGATTCTATTTAATTATGTATTTATTTATTTATCTATTTATTTATCTATTTATTTTCTTTTTACCCTAAGCTTCCACCAGAAACATTAAGGGTATGAAATCAGGCACTGGATCTAGGCGCCATATGCCCTTGGGCTGGCAGTTACGCTTTGTAGAAGTAATATTTCAGAAGCCCACCAGAGGTCAGGGTTTTACCTTGCATGCAGCACGTCGCGTTGGTCTGAGAGGTGTTTGTTCACGCGCTGGAGCTGCCAGTAAAAAACCCAAGAGCTTTAGGCTAGCATTTTCCTTACTATGGAAGTGGCACTGGCATTGTACCGGTGCTGTCAAATTTAATGTCAAAATCCACTTATTCTTGTCTGAGTAGGACTGCCAAGGGATATTCCCACCCTGATCTGCAGGATGGCTTCCAGCACCCAACAGCTGCTCCAGCAGAGAACCGGTGCCTCTCAGCTTTCCATCAAACGCAGAGATCATACTGAGCTGCATTTGCAGGAGTGAATTGTGATGCTCAGCCTTTGGCTTGTAAGGGTTCTGGGGACACATGCATCCCCCTGCGCGTGCTCCAGTGTCCTAGGACAGTGGGGGATGCAACCTCTGCTCTCAGAGGAAAACATTCAGCACGCTTACCTGGGTGTTTGTGGGCAGCAATGCTGAAAAGTGAAAAAGATGAATGATTTTATTATTATTATTATTATCATTTTTTCTGTTATGTATATATTAAGGACATGGGAGGCAAAGACCGAGAAAGTGAGCAGTGGAGCATGATGTCCACTTACGCTGGAGTTTGCTCAGTAGACAACAAAGTCCGAGGGGCTGACTACTTCAAAACTGGAGAAAAAAAAAAAAAAAAAAAAGAGGGAAGGGGCCAGGAGCAGGCACAGCTCCCTCCCTGCACCTCCCTGGCTGCTCCGTGGCTTGAAATAAGCTGGTCAGGGGTCTGGTCGTGCCCCGTGGCCTTCAGCACCATCTGTGCTGGGAGACACGGAACCATGGGGCGACCTGAAAACTGATGAGGGGAAGCCCTGACGCCAGGGTGCTGGGATTTAAAAAAAAAAAAAAAAAAAAAAAAAAAAAAAGGAAGCGCACGTGGGAAAGGGTTGCTGCGGCCCTGACTCCAAGGTTTTTAAGCAAGAAATGGAAGCCTGTGTGCGACGGGGTCGCTGTGCCAATGTGCTGCACGCCTGGGTGTGTTACTTCGGTGCTTACCTGTGCTGACCTACCACACACGCCCTGAGATGCTTTGGCCTACCCGTTTTAAGCAACTTTAATTTCCACCGTGATGGGAAATTAACTCCCCTCCCCTCCCCTCCCCTCCCCCCCCCGCCGCGCGCGGGCTTCCCCCCGCCCGGCGCGTGCCCCCGCCGCCCCCCCCCCCCCCCGCGCGCGCACCCGGCACGAGCCGCCCGCCCCCCCCCCCCCCCGCCCTCCGCCGGCGCGCGCCGATTAGCATGACAAAAGCCCCCTCCCCCTTCCCCGCCGCCGGCCAATGGGAGCGCGGCAGCCGCCGCCAGCTGCCGTCGCCGCGGCCGCGCGGGCTATAAATAGGGGCGGGCGGCGGGCGGGCGGCGCAGAGCCGGTGGGTTCGGCGGGCGCAGCGCAGCGCAGCGGCAGCCTCGGAGCCGGCTGGGGACGATCGGCGCCGCCGCGGCTTGTCCTTGTCTACCCGCTGCTATGACTCTGGAGGAGACCCACGGACAGGAGCCGGTGCCCGCGGGCAGCGACTGGTAGGTGGCGGCGGCGGCGGTGCGCGGCGGTTGGGCGGCCGTTGCGGCGGTTGGGCGGCGGTGAGGCCGTTGGCGCCGCGCTGACTGAGTGACTGACCGTGCCCGTCTCCCCCCGCAGGATGCAGGGCGCCGGCAAGGCCCTCCACGAGCTGCTGGTGTCGGCGCAGCGCCGCGGCTGCCTCACGGCCGGCGTCTACGAGTCGGCCAAGCTGATGAATGTGTAAGTAGGGCGGCGGGGGACCGGCCGGGCCGGGCCGGGCTGGGGGGGCTGCAGCACGGTCCGCAGCGCCTAACGCCTCGCTTCGCCTCTTGCAGCGACCCCGATAACGTGGCTTTCTGCGTGCTGGCGGCCGATGAGGAGGACGAGGGGGATATCGCCCTGCAGATCCACTTCACCCTCATCCAGGCCTTCTGCTGCGAGAACGACATCGACATCGTGCGGGTCAACGACGTGACCAAGCTGGCGGCTGTCGTGGGGGCCAGCGAGGAGGATGGGGAACCGCGGGACCTCCACTGCATCCTCATCACGGTGGGTGTCCCCGGGTGGTGAGGGGCTGGGGGGGCTCTCTGCGCTGCTGCTTGCAGCACAGCCTCTGCATGGGGTGGTCATGCTGACTGCAGGTGGCTGGATCCTCTTCTGGGCAGAGAAAGGGGACTTGGCACACGTGCCCGAGAGCCAATCTGCTGAGTAGTAGTAGGCTGCATTTCTCGTAACTGTGGATTTCCTCTGCCCACAAGGGTGACAGCTCTGCTTCCTGCTTTCCCCGTGTTGGGACAGAAACTGTCTGAGAATGCCTCACTTACTAAGCTAATGCTTCTGTAAATAATGTCATGACTTCAGCTGGCAGGCAGTTCTCATGGTGTGCAACTTTTTTTTTCCTTGTGACAGAACCCAAATGAGGATGGCTGGAAGGACCCAGCTCTAGAAAAGCTGAACTTCTTTTGTGAAGAGAGCCGAAATGTCAACGAGTGGGTGCCAACTATCACCCTGCCCGAGTGATGGTGACCCAGAGCACTGGGGAGGCTGAAACCTTTGTTGCATTCTCAACATGGTGTTGGTTCACCGAAGTGTGCAACAAGCTGCTGATTCCATGGATTAGCCTGGTCAAGAGACTGGATTAAGGTCACTCAGACTGGCATGCAGTGGGCTCTTACAGAGGAGAAAGAGGAAAGGAACAGCTCACCCCACCAGTGAGCCTCAGCAGGCTGCAGCTGCGGTGGGGAGGCTGACACACCATGGAACTGAAACAAGTATTGCAAGTTTCCTGGTCAAGAGGAGCTGTTTCAGAAGACAGAAAGTTGGGGGAAGTGGGCCAAAACTTTACAGAAGGACTGGACAGAGTACTGTAACTAGAACTGTTGGTGCTGTCTATAAAACACGGAGAGAACAAAGTTCCAGTATTTGATGGACTATTACAGACTGGTTACTAAGGGGGATATAGAGACTCTTAAAGCAGGCAGACTTCAACAGGCCTCTGGGCTGCTCTGCAGAACTGGTTTAATAATGCAATAATTTTTATTGAAATATTTGCTGCTATTGAAGCTTTCATAATAAATTTTTGACAATTAATTTCTGGGAGTGTCTTGCTTACTGGGTGGGGAAGCATGTCACTGAAATACCACTCCTGTTTTGCTCATGGGCTGTAGTTGAAGGTGTATACCACAGCAGTGGGGCCATTGCTCAAACACTTTCTCTCCTGGGTCAGCTGAACGAAGAGCTATGCTTTCCAAGTTGATAATTCAACCTTTCACCCTCTGCAACAGCTGCTTATCGCAACAGCTTGCAAGACTGAGGAGCTGCATGCTTAATGAGCTCACTTATTGTAATAGGTGGCCTTTGTAGTCTACTGAAGGAACACAATACACGTTAGGAACATGGATTTTCTGAAATACAGACCTCCAGTAAATGGCATCATTACTTGCTAAATATGACTTACTCATTCAGAGCTGCGCTGTTCCCACTTGACAGAAGCAGTTTAAACATGATGGGGGCTTGCAGAGCTCCTTAGATGTCAAATACATCTTACACTTGCTTTGACTAAAGTGACATAGTTAGACTGAAAACTAGCTAATAGAGAATAAACATCACATCTGCCACAAGCTGCCCTCTGATTGCCATATGCTCCAACAATAGAAGCTGTCACTCCAGAAGGCAATTTTGTGAAACTTAATTGCACGACAACTCCAAATTAAGTCCAAAACAATTTAAGGATGGTGTGGCCTTTTTCAGAGATCTTGTCATGAAAAATTAATATGGGGGGACTGATTTTTCTCCATGTGAAAAGGGGAAAAAAAAATATCATCCCATTTCTGTGCATGGTCTGAATCAGTGCCCCAGTGTCTGATGTTATAATGGCATGGTACTGATCCCTTCTCCTGAGAGCAAGAATGCTAAACTATTCACTTCCTCTGCAGGCACTAAAAATACTCAGTTATTAGAACTGCGTTTCCTCTGGCTGGGCTTGCAGAGATTGACAGTAGCACTTGCTGAAAAGTGGTAATTTCTACCGGGTGTATGTGAACAGTTGCAGTTTCTGGTAAGCTGCCTGCTCTTGGTTTCATTGTTCCTGATAGGGGAAGTTCAAATTCAATTCTAGCATTCCCGGAATATGCCCTGTGGTATACTAGGTATTTAGTGAGGCTCGGCCTTTGTTACTGTGTCATGAGGGAATGCATGAAGCAACAGAATCAAGAGCTCAGGCTGAAGCTGAAACTCTGCAGCACTCAGACCTGCAACTATTTCTTGTAGAGCTTGGGGCTCAGGCGGCTGATTTTCCACTGGCCCTCATCAACTGGTGCCATTCTGCTCCTGCGTTTTGAGAAAAGACACCCAGGAACTAACAGGGTAAATGGTTCCTGCAACTGCGATGGGCACTGACAGAAACTGCTTTTAAAGCAATTGCCTCAATACGGAGAAAATTCCAGGTCCAGATGCTTTAATTTATTATGTTTTGATTGTTTATTTATTTATTTATTTTCCCTGAGCAAAAGCAAAGTTTCTTCATTTCCAGTGGTTTTACAGCTAAGAAACATATTTTTATTCTCTCTTTGGGGACTAATCAGTTCTCAGAGCCAGGAACAGATTAACGTGAACTGTCCTGAAATCAACTTTTATGTAAAGTAAAGGCAGCACTTCAAAGACTCGGGTAGTGTAAACAAAAGCCGGAGTAGATAAGATTGAAGGCAGTTCTCAAGCACATATAACTGAGTATAGCAGGGAAAAAGTGTGGCCAACTTGTCTGAGGCTGTAGGCACAGATAGCTGTTCCTGGTACGAAGCTTAACTGTCCAGCTTTTATGGAAGAAACACATTACATGGCAAACAAAGAAATTAATGAAGCAGCGCCGAAGTACCATTGTGAGGGTGTTGCCTCTAGTGCGGCAGAGGATGGATGGCTGACCTTTGCCTCTCCAGTAGTCCTCTGAAGCTGCGAACTGTGCCTTATGTGTGGCACAAAGTTTTTCTTATTTCAGTGACCCTCCTGAAATCCCTCCTGGCTCAGCGCAGATACAGAGCATCAGGAGCAGCATGGAGCCCAGGTTAGTCTGGAAATGCTATTAATATGGCATTACAACCAAAAGCAGCTGTGACTTGCAAGTTATGTGCTGCTGCAAATATCTCTAACGATCAACGCTACTTAATGTAGCAAAAATTCAGCAGCTGGCATCAAGTAAGCTTCATCTTTACGTGCTCAGATATATAACTGTGCGACGAGCAGCTACACAGTTGTTGGAGACAGACAGAGTGGATTGGGCACTGCTGGAGGTGGTGGGGCCAGCGGCCTGGGAGGTGCTGGTGGGCTCACCAGGTGTCCATGGGGCTTCGTCGGGCATGCACGGGAGGGGACAGCAGGTCATCAAACCTGTGTATTTGAATATCGTAATCATAGGCATTTGTGTTGTGCTGTCTGCACTTCTGGGACTAAACTCTTTTTTTTTTTTTTTTTTTTTTTTTTTTTTTTAACATAGTGATTTACGAAGTTTCATTTAAAATTTCTTGAGCAACGGGTCTAGTTTCTCTGCCTGGGTATCTGTTTCACCATCAAATAGCACTGACTGAGAGGAATTTCCCCTCGCATGCTCTCTGTTTCCTTCTCTTAATTCTGTTTTCTTCCTGTTACACTGGAGTGCATCACCCTGCTTTCTCTCTCTTGCGGTTACGGTGGGGACCCGTAACTTCAGATGCCCAGTTCTTTTCCTGTATGCTACGTTGAGTTAACTGACTTATCACCTTATCAGGGCTTGTACAAACTATACTTTCTCTTTGTTGTTGAGTAGAAAATACAAAAATGCAGCCGATAAAAAGTGTACAGGCAAACTGCTGCAGGGAATGCTGTTTGCATACAATCTGTGCGAGGACTAGAACAAGAAGTGTTTTCAGCACGGGATGCTCAGGGAAGGAGAGGCGACATGCCCTGCTGCAGGCCCAGAGTCCTGCAGGCTGGTGGGGTTTTAATGCTAAGGGGAAGCTGTTAAAATTAACATAGGTTCTGCAAGGAGCTAGTCCTTGCAAGAGCTCTAATGACAGAAACGTGCCACAACACCACTGTCAGGCATGTAGAGGAGACTGGTTCATGTCAACACATCTTTTAGCTCCAGCTCTCAGATCCCCTGTCATCGGGAGGAAAGAGCAGTGCGTGCCCAGGTTATGCCGTGTCGAGCACAGAGAAAATATTTTACTAGTTCAAGCAAACACCATCACACGTGTGGTCAGGAGAGAAGTCCGGGGAAGGACGTGTGAGCGCTGTAGCCCTTGTAGGGGCAGACGTGGCGGTCAGCTGTGCTCACGGCTGCGCATCCACAGGATCTCAGTTTGTCGTAAAGCAGCCCTGGCAAAACCCTTGTTTGGTGGGGAGAGGGAGCTGCACAGAGTATGCCAAGCCACAGCCATGTTTTCCACAGGCTTTTGTGAAAACAGCTTCTGATTCCTGCTCATTTCTTATCCATGTCATCATGGCAGGTGCGATTTTCTCACTTTGTGAAGTCTGGACATGCAGACATTTTGGAAAAGCTGAGTTAGTACTTTATGTGTAATTATTTCGCGCTAAATGAGTGAAGGTGCTGCTTATTCTTCACTGTCCTGCAGTAAGGTGTCCTTTTGCACACACAACGTGCAAAATATTGGAGTGTGCACAACATATTTATTTGAATGTATGATAACTTTAATAGTATAATCAGGTCTCAGGCTTGTTACAGTGATTGTAAGATCTCCAATCTCCCACTGCACTGGCAAGTGATTATTTTGTCCTGCTTATTTTCTGTTTTTGTGTGTGTGTAAAGTGCAAAAAATTATTATTTTTTCTCTGTGTCCAGTCCTCTTTGTAGACCTCATTTTATTTTTAAATCATAGCTTTGAACTTTTAGTTTGAGCATACGGTGCTGATTCAACACTAATTTGTACACTGCTTTTGTTTGTTTGTTTCTGCATTAGAGAGAGAGCTATAGAGGAAAAGCAAGAGGTTTACTGAGATTTAATATTTCCTGCATGCAATAGATGATAACAACAAAACAAAACAAAACAAAAAAACAAAAACCATTTTTTTCCAAGAAGAGTTGGCCTGACTCCCTGCAGGAAGTCCCACGTTATAATCTATTGCAGAATGTTGTGATAATATTTAACAAAGAAAACCCAAGACGAATTCCAATACCAGGAGAACTTTTTACTGCTCTGCCATGCTGTGAAGGTAAGGTTTGATTCCTACTCTGTGTTTTGGAGTGCCCTAGACTTCACAGGTGACCACCTTCTTGCTGAAGTCAACAGGAAGCAATGGTGCTTAGCAATTTCTACTTAAATTCATAAACAAGTAATTAAGGCTGAAAAATTCAGATTTGGCCTCCTAAAGGCCAAAAAAGGAAGGCACCTAAATGAGGTACCTACCTGGCACATTTAGATGCCTACATCCTAGGGGCCTGGAGCTAAAACCCTCCAACTAACCAGGTAATTCAGGTGTACAGCCATAGACTCACACACCAGTCATAAGTATTATTCTTCAGCTAGAGCATGTGTACCATAAGCACAACAGCATTAGTGCTTTGCTTTGGGCTGGAAGAGTAACTGAAATTAATCTGTGGGCCATCGATGGCTAGCCTGCTTTGGTTCACATGGCAGAACAGGCTTGGAGCGTGCAAACGGGATTTCTTTCAGAAGAAACCAAGCCATATGATGTACTCCAAGGGACCATTTAATGCTTTTCAGCTGCTGTTGAGCATTCAGTTCTTAGGACCACACTTGAAATACATACAGCACAATTATTTGCTGATTAAGAATAAATCGGCAAGTCTTGGCAATACAAGAAGAGAAATACGTTGGCCTACTTTTCACAGAAGAAGAGACTTCAGTGTAATATACATACCAATTTGTTTCAAACAATTGCATACTCTTGAATTAACAGGGTTAAAAATCTGCTTTGGCAGCAGCTTGCCGAACGTAATTGTTTCTGAGGAAAGAACAATGAATGGGACTATTTCTAGAAATGGTTGCCAGTACTTTTTTTTTTTTTTTTTTTTTTTTTTTTAATTTAATAGACCAGCACTGCCCAACTGGCAGCACTGGGACAGCTTTGCCTGGCGCGTTGCCTTTGCGCCTGAGGAGCAGGTGTCCCCTCGGGCCACGCATGGCCTTCCTCCCCCTCCGCTCTGTGGGGGCAGCTGGGACCACCCCGTGGGTCCCATACCAGCCAAAGCAGGGGCTGTCCCCACGGTGCAACCTGTCCCCTGCAGCTGCCACTCATCACGCAGCTGGATTGTCTTTGTAGATGTAAGTACGCAACACGTGCAGATGATTTCCAGATGACATAAGGATGAGTAGGATCGCATCCTGACAGAAGATATTACAGCAAGATCTGAATCACTGGGCTGAATTGTTACAATTTCACAAATCATCTTTTTAATATAGATAAGAATGAGGTGATGCATCTTCTTGCATGGCAGGAGATGATAGCTACTGAATGGGAGACAAGGTAATCTTACTTCTGTGCCAATGCCCCTAGTAGCTCTTGCTGTTGTATAACTCTTCTGTGCTTCAGATGTGCCTGTGCTAAAAGCACACTCCTTGTTGCCGGCTGTTTTTTCTACAGTTAAGAGTTAATGCATTGAAAACAAACAAACAAAAACAAAACAAAGCAAGCATGCTGTCATCATGGGTGGTTTCATGCTGCAGAAGGCACGTTTATGGAAAACGAGCAACGAACGCCTGTAGTTTAAAACAGGGAGATGTCAAAGCTTTACACATTTTACAGAGGGTTGGCTGTACCCTTCATTGATATAGATGTTCTCTGTCTTCCATGCTGCTTTGCTCTGTTTCTCTGTTGCTACAGAAAGCCCTCCAAATGAACTGCTGAAGAAGAAGCCGGTGGCAGGCACTGCGTGGCTTGAACCAAGCAGTTGTGTTCCTGGGATGCTGCCCGAGCTGGAGCGCTGCAGAGGGACGACAGATGGGCTGTACACAGCCTGTGCTGCCTGCACTGAGAGCTGCTCACCCCTGCAGATGCTGTACTTAATTTTGTATGCCCCAAACCAGGTGCCTGACTGTGCTTCTGGGCCATGAGCAACAGGAGCATGCTGTCTGCCCATTAAATGTGATAAGATTTTTTTGCAAGTATAAGCTAAAGCAAAGGTAGATGGCATGTCTTTGTGGAAAGAAGCATCTTCCAACCCAGAATCTGGTGTCTTGATTCAAATACATCTTAAAAAGTGCTACTGTTTGCTTGTTTTTAATAATTAATGCCTGTTTCCAGAAGACAGAATGCATGCACTTAAATGCAACATACATATCCTCACATAGCATACAGGAGTGTCACACCCATGAACATCCAAAATGGATGGTTGCACACATACACAGGAAGGAGATGCAGAATAGCTCAAATCTTACACATAAATGCAATTGTATTTTATCACCGTGTGTTCTGCTCCATCTCTTGTCATAACATACATTACCCTTGGAAAGCTGCTGCAGAATGGAATTCCTTGGCTTAGCATTTTCTACAAGCTAGTATTTTTTACAGAAAAACAAAGACAAAACCAAAACCCTGATATTGTGCTATGAAGCTCTGGCTGCATTACACTTTTCCCCTTGGGCAGGTCACTTCATGGCAAAATGACAGCAACTGTTGGAAAACCATGCGATGGGTTACTGAACTCACCCCTACCTCTTCCATGGGGTCTGGACTACATTTTCAAAGAGATATTTATCTCATGCTACACTTCTCAATAATTTCTAATTCACTGATGTCTAGGGCTCATGGCTTTTCATCTGAGGTGCAGGAGCTGATGAGGTAGCAGAGAATTAATTGAAGCAGGAAGGGAGTGGGAGTTGTGTAAGAGCTTGCCTTGCAAAGCAGCTGCGGACAACACAGCATGGTGCTTCTTAAAAGCTGTGCTATAAGGCAGTTTTGACATCCTAATTATTCCATATCTGAACAATCAGAAATACATGCAGCTTTGTGCCTGGTTTGCCAGAAGAGCTAAGTGGTGCTTTACCTCACCCAGCTGTGGAAGCAGCAGAAAATGCCTCTTGAGGAAGCAAAGCCAGAGAGTTGTGGCTGAGTGGAAGGAGTCAGGCATGGACATGGTCATCTGGTTTTGCTGGCAGGAGGAGGTGTCCTACACCCACAACTGCAACACTGAGCCCCTTACTTAAAAGGAGCTCCACGCTGGAGTTTTGACCCAGCTGGATGATGGCTGTCCAAACCTGCCAAAGGACCAGAGCTCTTGAAAATAATTAAGAGCTACAAGTTCTGTAAAAATTGTTGGCTGTGTAGATCAGAGCAGGTCAGTGCCCTGACTGCTGCTAAGCCTGCAGCGTGTGCTCATGACGTATTACAGGCTCCAGAAAACCCTCTTTGGAGAAAGGGTGTCCAATGCTTCAGCTGTGGAAACAGCTCCAGGCAGCATGCACAATCAGCCGTAAGACACACATCCAGGGGAAACCAGGCCCAGGGCCCACGGACGCTGTAGCAGCCCTGCTGCAGCAGGTGAGCTGAAGGTGATTGCCCGCGTGGAGCTGAGCCTGACACCGTGCTTTGTTGACGAGGTAAACATTTGGCTGGCCTCATTGTACCTTCACCTGCGTTACTAATAACTCACTGCAGTGTGTCGTTCAGAGCAAACTGCAGAGTATTAATTATGATAATAATCCCATGCAGGCCAGGTCCAGGAGGACCCTGTGGAGAAGGTGCTGGAGCAGGCTCTGCTCCCAGGAGCACTGACGTTACCTCCCAAGCCTCAGCTGGTTAGGGGCATTTTGCAAGAACTGGTTCCCCACCTTCCAAACCTGCATTTCTCCCCGAGGCCCACATCCTGTATTGCTGCCTCTGCAGTGCCCCCAGGTGCTGCTCCCCTGCGCAGGACCAGGACGGGCTGGGCTCTCCGGGCTCCTCTCCATGTGGCCTGGTGACCCCCTCTAGGTCTCTGCAGGGAGGGAGCCAGTGCCTGCTTGCAAAAACAAAAGCAGAACAAGGCTGCAAATGTGTCACCAACTGTTGCTGCAGGGGTATTCCTGCCCCAGGACTACCTGACCCTGCTCTCCTGCCCCGGGGAAGGGCTCTCCTCCCTGCCCTGCCCCAGCCTCACCGAGCTCCCACTGCCCAGCTGGTGTGCATAATCGTGTCTGACCACCTACCTGCTGAAAGCAGAACATGGATGGGTAACCAATGACTGCCTGAAGCCCTAGGGAAAACCAGCATGCTAGGGGAAAATATAAGAAGCTGCATTTTTTTTTTTTTTAAAATTATTATTATTATTTTTTTGCCACAAGCTGAAGATAAAAATTTCTTTCTCTGGTAAGTGCAGAAGCAAGCAGCCACCTGATCCAGCTTTTGCAGTAACATTTTAATCTGGCATGGGCATATTGTTTACTGAAATGAAAAACTGAATATAGCCTGCAATTGAGGTTACCAAATACACTTATACAAATGACGGGAAAGCTTTTCAGAGCAACGCACATCAGCTGGTAGGGCTGCTACTAGAAACTAAGGTTTCTTTGTTTCTTAGCAGCAGATGATTTCCTCTCCTAGGGCAATTATGTAGCCTAATTGCCTGTAATAATCATCCCTGTTAAAAGTGTGTTGATGCCAGCCCTTCTTGTTTTTGAGGAGTGTCTCCTTACAAACTTTCTGCTTCCAAGTACCAGAGATGGGCTTCACAACTCTGGAAAACGTGGATCACATCTGATTTCCTGAATCCCTTCATTTATGCTGTTCTTGGTGCATGAGCTGCTATTAAAAAAATATAAAAAATAAATATTAAAATGAAAAAAAAATATATTAAGTGTGACCTTTCCTTAAAAGATTCATTGCCTTTTCAACCTTTGCATTTATTCTTTCTCTAGGGTAACAGTTAGATACATCAATGTTAGACTCTGCTGTGCTGCATTGCAAGAGTATTGAAAAGTAAGTCAGAAAAGTCACAAAAAAAAGTAACGGAGTATTGTATGTTGTCAGGACAGATCAGTTAATATAATACATCTTTGCTAGTAGTAGCTGACTTTCAGTTTCATTGAGACATATCTGTGTCTTCCTCCTAGTCCATTGTTGTAGTGATGCATAATAATTGAAAAACATGTTTTGCTGCATTCACAGGTGTGAACAGTAAGGAACATCCCTTGATTTTTTTGTTTGTTTGTTTTGTTTTGGTGAAATTCAGCAAAATATATAACCGTACAGGATCAGAACAAAGGTCCATCCAGACTAGTACCTTGTTTCTTACAGCAGACAAGAGAAGGTGTCTAGAGGAGAGTATCAGAAAAGGGCAAACATCTAGGGATCCTTTCTGTAGCTGATATTCCTAAGAAACTTGCAGCCCTGTGACTTTCTGTGCCTAAAACTGTGTCACCAATATATATATATTTCCAGGTACAGTGCTTAGAGACCAAAAGCTTGGAATTCAGATGCTGGTAGTAGCTGCATGGCATGTGCAGGTCAAGAAGGTCCCTGAAGAAGGTCTGAACCCCCAGAAACAGAGAAAAAGAGAGTTCCCAGTATAGGTGAAATGTATAAAAATGGCAAAGAAGGGCTTTATTCAGCTCATCACAGACAGTGGAAGTGAAATTCTATGTGTGTCATAAAGACATAACTTATGGTATGATTGAGCAGGACAAACTCCTTGTGAGCAGCTGTATACCATAACCAGGATGTGTATGTGTTCAAAAAAGTGGTGTAAATTCTTCACAAGTTGGTAATTTGAACAAAAATAGGTGTTGGATCTTGAGGGGTCAGTTTTTCCTTCCATTCCTGCGAAAGTGCTCCCCTGTGCTCCTCGTTAGGTCTAATAGGTGATACGCCTAGCCAGGTGCTTTCCAGCATGGTCTGACTCCATCAGCTGGGGGCTTGTTCTAATTTATGCTGAGCAGCCCCTGGGATGCAGACTTCACATTGCCAAAAAGTCACATTGTCATTGGTGACCCACCAGGCTGGCTCTCACCGAGTGACAAGTCTCAACAAGGCTGCATCCAGACAAGGATTTGGATGATGGTAGTGACAGGAGAGAGGTCAGGAGAGGCTTTAAAAGCAACAGCTGTGTCTTGTTTCCTGAATTTTAGTCTGAATCTGTGCATTTGAGGAAAGATGTGGGAGGGCAGCCATCAATCTCTGCCTGACACCAAAACTGGGGGTTACTGGCAGCAAAGTACCATCTCCACTGGTTCCCAAGCGATGCTGCCAACTGCAAGTATTTGGCTAAAGCAGTACTATTTTACACAACCTAAGTGCTGGCAGGGAAGCAGGGAGTCCTGTGTGTTCATGAGTCCCATGCTGGGGACCAAACAGCCACCAGAGTTATGCCAGAGCTGACCAGACCTGAAGGATTTCTACTTCCCACCCAAATCATGCAAGAGAGGCAAGGTTATTTTGGGCTGTATCACTTTACATGCATGGGAACACCAGTCTTATTAGTCATCGCTATGTGGCTTGAAGAGAGCCGTAGATGAAACTGCACAAGAGTTAACTCTATGTTAAGCCTATCTGTGAGGAGTTTAAGTTTATTGCAGTCACAAATTCTCCCAGATAGAAACAGTCCTGCACTTTCTGCAGCAGGATTTCATTGCTGGACCATTATTTTTCAAGCAGAACAGATCTGGATGTTGAAAACACTGATTTCTGCATCCCCCTGAGAGAAGCAGAAAACTGAGCATTGGTGAGAATAAACTTCTCTCTGCATGTGGTACTGCTAATTATCAGGAACATGCAATGACATTGGAGAAACATTAAATTTTGCAGAAGCTGAAGGTGCCCTGGGGCCTCAGTTTATGGAAATTTTTATATAGCAGGGTATAGTTACAGAGCAAAAAAAAAAAAAAAAAGAAAAGAAAAAGCAGCTATTGAAAGCAAGTTTGCAAACTGTTGCTCTTATGTAATTTCCAGAGAAAGTGTGCTGCTGCTGAAAAAGGAGCAATGCTGTACTCAGCCTCAACAGCAAGCTGTAAACGCTGGGCTCAACTGTCTTGGTTTCAACACTGTCCATTTCAATGGAATTAGAGGAGTGCTAAATTTGGCATTTTGTGACTGCCTTCCTGGGATGGCTGCATAGATGCCTCGGAGTCCTGAGAGCTTTATCTCATCCCTGACTTTCCCAGCTATTTGTATGATAAACGGAACTGCAACCTCCAGACTGCTTTAGGAGCATCATGCCAGCACAACCAATGCCACTGAAGGGTTTGAAGCACTTAGTATATACTGAAGTGCTTATATATGCACGTATATATTCATGTATTTGAATACCCTTTTGCAAGGTGTATGCACGGTGTAGCCAAGACACCCTGTTTGTTGGGTAGGAGCAGAACAAAACTTACAGGGTGTTACCTTATGGTTTGGCTGTCTTTGTCTTTGCCTAGCTACTGCTCCTTCTGGAAATGCCTCTGTGTTTGCTTTAGCTGTGTACTTCTAATTAGAGACAACACCTAGCTCTTTGTAGTGAGACATTAGACTCCCCTATGGAAACATTCAGTGCAGCTCACTTCAGAAACAAAACAAAACAAAACAAAACAAAACACCATCCTTAGCACCTGCCAATTTTTGTACAGAAAGTATGAAATAGAAAACGGGAAAGCAGGTTTCTGATTCTGCCGCAGGAGCCGCACAGAGCTCTTTGCAGGCAGGGGAATGCTGCTCTGCCACGATGTGTGGTCTGCCCTTTTCTACCTGAGTGAGGACGGCACTGTCTGCCCTTGGAAAGTTTGGAGCCTCTGTGGGGAACTGAAACCTAGCATGGCAGCAGCACTGGGCATGCTGCATTCCTTCACAGTTGCCTCAGCCACTACCCTCTCTGTCTCCTCGGCAAGGATGATTAGCCAACAAGTGTATCTATCTTGTAAGCATGCGGGCTGTCGCTCCAGCTATGCATGCTCACCCACACATGGAGTCAAGCAGGCTGGAAAAGACAAAGGCATTTTTTGCTGGCATGAGAGTCATGAAGCCAAAATTAAAAAGGAAGCAGTGAAGAGACATAAAACTGAAATGCAGCCATTGTGTATGTTATGGCAATTTTCTACAATTTTCTACAAAGATCTTGCAGGTTTTTTACTAAATGTGGCCATGCAAGATTCCCTGCTACTAAAACAACCTCTGAGTTTGGAAAGTTATTTGTCTAGAAACATAAGGACCACTTACTCTTCACAAAAGAAAATCAAGGCAGGTTTTCAATGGAAGCTTCAGAGTTTAATTGCTGTGTTTTCAATCACTGCCAGTGCAGCAAAGAATATTTTTATTTTCCCCAATTTCTTATCACAACTCTCTTACGAAGCACACTCCTGGTGTCATTTTCTTAGAAGTACCTGAATTGCACTTGTGCCAGGTCCTTCATGGCCTTGAAGATCTACATGGTGCTTATGCACATAGGTTGTTTAGACAGCGTTGGTCACTTTGACATTGGTCCGTGGATGTATGCAGGTAGAACGCCTAAAACTGCAGATGGGTTTCTCTGGTTCCTGTTCTAAGGCCTTGGTTGGATTCATTCATGTTTATGCATTTGGAGAAAGCTCCTCTGCTCTTCTCCAGGTTCCATGTTTGCCTTACACTAGGCTTTCTGGCAATGCTGCAGCTTGAAAAGCTCTGCCATTTCAGGTGCAAAGCTAGGGGAAAGTGTGTTGTTAAACTTCTCAGGAACATTTACCAGCGAGTCTCTGGATCTGCCCTTGCAGATGGGCAGCAGGGTAGCCTTTGCCAGACATCTGCCTGCCTCTCTGGAAAGCTGCTCAACTTTGCCAAGTGACCAGCTTTTCAAGTTAATTTCTCCGGATCTCCATGGGTCTGGAAAGGTGCCCAGTGTGCTGGGCCTGGGAGGATTTTCCTTGCCAGGGCTGTGTCTGGTGTCCAGCACGGCAGTGGCAGGGCGGGGAGGGCAGGTGAGAGGACAGACACCCAGACTGCCTGGCCTCCTCCAGCAGCATGGGGACCTGATGCTGGGTGGTAGACGGGGCTGCTGAAGAGGGAAACCTGGAGATTAGGGAAATGCAGGATGATTTCCACCTTATAGACTGAATGACTACACATAGAGTCCTTCCTAAGCACCTGTCACTGGTAGCTACTGTAGGAAAGTGAAACAAGCTATGTCGTGAGGTATGGGGGATAACCATATTTATTCCCTGGTGCATAGTCCCAATGCCATTCTCATTCCTATGTACAACAACTGATCTGGGGGCTTAGTGAAGGGAAATTGCTCCAGAAATGCAGAGTGTAGGGTTTTTTAATTCCCTTCAGTGAAGCAGGTTGTTCATATTTATCCCAAAAGCTGAAATAACAACTAGAGTTCATTTATTGTCACATTTCTATGTTTTGGAGTAAGCTGAATCTTAGCATCATTTTCAGGCATGAGGAATAATTTGTGTGTCAGTAAGATATAGTGACAAAATTAAATGAAATGTCACATTGGAGCTGCATGTAGAAGAACATCTATTCCACAATGGATGCATAGCTATGAATACCATGTGAAAATGCAATGGCTTTATGTATATGCGTGGCTCTCTGGGTCTCGGAATATGCTTTGTGTATTCAAGACCATGTAAGGATTCTTAGCAGTATGAGAAAGCATCAGCCTTCCATGTATTTCTTTTCTTCCCTGGCAATGCTGTGCAATTGTGGCAGATGGAACCTCCTGATGTTCAACAAGGCCAAGTGCAAGGTCCTGCATTTGGGCTGGGGCAATCCCAAGCACAAACACAGGCTGGGTGGAGAATGGATTGAGAGCAGCCCTGAGGAGAAGGCCCTGGGGATGCTGGTTGATGAGAAGTTGAGGATGACCTGTCAATGTGTGCTTGCAGCCCAGAAATCCACCTGTATCCTGTCTGCACCAAAAGCAGCATGGCCAGCAGGGTGAGGGAGGTGATTCTCCCCCTCTGCTCTGCTCTCGTGAAATCCCACCTGGAGAACAGCATTCGGCTGTGGGGCACCCAGCACAAGAAGGACATGGACCTATTACAGAGAGTCCAGAGATTGCCATGAAGTTCAAAGGGCTGGAACACCTCTCTGAAGGGAGGCTGAGGGAGCTGGAGTTGTTCAGCCTGGAGAAGAAAAGGCTCCCGGGGAAGAGGCCTTCCAGTACCTAAAGGAGGCCTACAGGAAAGCTGGGGAGGGACTCTGTCAGGGGGTGCAGTGATAGGAAAAAGGGCAATGGTTTTAAACTAAAAGAAGGTACATTTAGATTAGGTATAAAGAATAAATTCTTTACTGTAGGGTGGTGAGGCACTGGCACAGGCTGCCCAGAGATGCTGTGGATGCCCCATCCCTGGAGGTGTTCAAGGCCAGGCTGGATGGGGCTTTGAGCAACCTGGTCTGGTGGGAGGTGTCCCTGCCCCTGGCAAGGTGGTTGGAGTTAGATGATTCTTAGATTAATTCTATGAAAACATGTAAAATATAGTAATAATACGCTTGATGTACAGAAGAAATGCAAGCAACCTGATTATCATAGTAGAACTAAACTTTGCACATGCTTTCTGCACTTTGCAAAACAGTTCCCCTTTGGAAAAAATGTACTGAACTACCCCTAGGCATTCCTAAATTAACTGCCCAATTTCAGTCTGTCTCCTACGATAACTACTGTTTCTGCACCCACAGGAAGTGTAAATTAGACTTGGAGCCTCATTCCTGAAGGCAAAGGTATTAACTTCGGCATAAGAGGCAGGCAGGTCACTCTGAGAAGTAGGTCTCTCAGGTCTGGATCGACCTCTACACGAGTCGGATTTAATCAGTACTGTCAAAATCATTTTAGGAAGCACAACTGTGCTGGGGTGATGGTGTATTCAGGCTGGTTCAGCACAAGACTGCCATATCCCTACTATCTCTTTAGCATTTCTCGTTGATGCCACAGATATTTCCCGCAGAGACCAGGCCTGCGTGCTGTTTGCAGCTCAAGGTCTGGGGCTCGGTATGAGAGCAGGCTGCGAGGGGTGCCCAGGTCAGCACGCAGAGCCTGGCTGCCTACCTGAGCCGCCAGGCTGTGAGGTGGCCCTCCTTTCTTTAGGTGTCTTTCACTTTTCTTTTAGAACTGGGGCAAGCTGGAAAAGCTTGCACAGTTGATTATTATAATTTGTCCCTTGCCCAGAATCTGGCCCTTGTGTTACTTATTAGCTGCATACAGAGGGATATTTTACCCACACAGAAAGGACTTTGTTCTCCAAAGGTTTTACAGGACTTGGCAAGGGGGCAACATCTTGGCAAGACTTAGTAAAATGTAGATAATTTTAATTCCAACATTGTGTTTTCCTAAGGATATTTCTGTATTTTTTTCCTACAAAGGACTGGATGTGGTGTGTTTCTCTAGTGCCTTGGAAGAGAGCTGGAGTGAATGACACTTGTAGCTTGCTTGCTGAAACAGCTGAAACAGAGTGGATGCTGCAAGAGCTCCTGTGTGCAGGTTGACTTTGGCTTTCTGAGCACTCCCAACAAATCCCTGGGTCACCACAACCTTTTCTGTAGAAATTAAGTTTTGCAGGCCAAAACCACTGGCCATATTCTCTTCAGGCTAAATTAAAGCCAAAGGCAGGGTGACCTTTTTTTACAGAACTGGCTGCTCAGTGGATACTGCCTGCAGGTCAAGGTCTGGAGCTCATTGTACTTTTTTTTTTTTTTTTTTTTTTTTTTTTCCTGTCTCTAGGTCTGAAGCCTTGCATCAGCTAAGCTGGAGACAGGATTTCAGTGCAAAAGTGTGCTTGCAGAGCTTGATACCTTTCAGTAGCTACATTCTGTGAAAGTAGAGAAAAGAATTGAAACTTTTGCTTTAAAGGAAAGAGTGGTGGGTTTGCAGTTATATTAAAGGTAGGCTTGATCCCATATTCCATGTCAAGGAAGGAGAAGTGAGGAAAATAACTTCCCCATGCTCTGTATTCTGATATGTTGAGGTACTTGAGATCTTAAGGGTACAAATTAGCTTTGCAAATATAAAGCGATTGTGTATAGGTAGTTTTTTTTTTTTTAATATATTCTTTTATTATGGGTTCACCTCAGAAAGAAAGTCAAATTTAGATCCAGAACACCTGTCACTTGCACTGCAGGTCTATAGTATGTATAATACTTTAACATTTCACAGTAAGAATAAAAGGAAATCATGAGGGCACAGCTAAAGAGAAAATAATTGCTAAAAAATGAAAGAGAATAAAACAAACTGTGCAGCTCTGGAGGAAATCAGCCAACAACAAGAAACAAAACAAAACAAAACAACAACAACCAACCAACCAACCAAAAAACAACAACAAAAAAACACAGTTCTGCTCTTGGGATGCTCTGCCTGGAAGGGAAGGAGTGGTTGAGCAGTTAATTTACATTTTACCAGGAAGAATGTCTTAAGGAAGACTTTAATTCTGTGTGTAGTGAAAATCTTCAGAGAATATGAAGTCAATTTATAAAACTGAAAACAAATATTTTCTAGGAAATGTTTACTAGTAAAAAATGTATAAATAATAAAACCACTAACAATGAAAGATAACAACTTTGTGAACTTGCCAGAATTAGGTCCATAAATGCTCACTGGGGGGAAAAAAACCACCAACACCAGCCTAAGAAAAGCCTCTATAAACTATTTCTTGTAAGTGATAAAAGTAACTGTAGTATGCAAAAATTCTTCACTTTGAACTTCAAACATGTTGGGGCAGACCCACAATTCCCACATACTGCAGGGACATGAGAAGCCAACAGGACAAGTGCAGCTGCTCCAGCTTGTACCAGCCTGGTCCCAATCCCCGCAGCTTGGACAGGGGGGTGGCACCCTCGTTGCACCCGATGTGGAGGAGTGGACTTAACCTGGGAGGGCAGTGTGTCCTCTCAGGGTCTCAGCAGGCACCCTAGCAGAAATCAGAGTGAAATCTCCCATTTGGGGTGAAATGACCCCATGCAGCTGTAGGGGCTGGAGGCTGCCTGCCTGAAGCTGCAGCTCTGCAGGAAAGGTGGTGAGGGTCCCGGTGGACTCTCTTTTTCCCTGTAGGGTAGTCAAACACTAGGGAAGGTCGGGTGCTGCCATGCCTGGAGGGACTCAAAACCTGGCAGGACATGGTCCTGGTCTAACTGTGGTGTATGTCAGCCTAATTTCAAGCAGTGGGGTGGACTGGGTGGCTTCTTGCCATCTTGTCCACCTTAAATTGCCCTGTGATTCCTTTGTGTCCTATGGGTGCTCTCAGACTGTGTTTATTGCTAGGCCTTGATCTTCAAGGGAGACTAAGCTTCTTGATGGCCATTTACAATGGACAGATGAGACAACTGTCATATGTCCCTTCCTCCTGTCCCCATCTCCTGGGACTGCCAGGAGTTAATCCATCCTTTCACATCTAAGTTCCCAGCTGGCCTGTAAGGACAGATTTAAGGCCAGAGACACACAAATCCACCCCGCCGTGTCCCTAAGTATGTTAAGGTGAGCCTGGTGACAGAAGTAGTTGGCCAAGCATTTGAAAAATCATGTCAGGCAGACAGAATGAGACTCTCCTTCCCATTAGGCAGCATATGCCACTCTCATCCACTGCATAATTGGATAGTGCTTTTGGTGAACACTCTGCAATGCCCCGTCTGCAGAGACCCCCCATACCTGCTTCTGTCTGCTGCCAGGCGGTGGGGATCCATGTGTGTGAAAGCCACTAAAAGCATCTGGAGAGCTAAAACTGTTTGTGCCCTGAGCATTCCTGCCTGATTAAGGACATCTTGGCCTCACATGAAATCCATATTCACTCAAAATGGTTTTGTTGAGAGCTTTCTACTCCCTGCCTTGCCATTGTTCCCTGATGCTGGCTCCTGCCAACACTTGTCCTGCTCCAGGACCCATTTCACTTGGCAGAGCTCCTGAAAAGGCAGACACAGAGCTTTGGCAGCTCCCTGACTCCACCTTTCTTTCTCTTTCCACTCTTGCACAAAGCAGAAAGGCATGCTTTACTTCTAAAAGCTTATTACTTTTCACTGATGCTATCAGTCCCACATTGAACAGTGCTGCACAGGGTCTTATACAGACAGGGTTTTCCTAACATGAGCTCAAGAAGCCGCTCTGTATATTGCCTTATATGGGAAAACACCTTCATTCTTTATGGGAAATTGTCTTGAACCACGGTGGTCTCTCGCAGCAGTCTTTATTTCATTTATTTCCTTGGTTCATGGTAACCCTAGGGCTCAAGCATAGTGATCTGCATTAATCTATAGATGCTTGCTGATAAATGAGCTCAGACCATTTACTCCTTCAGCAGCAAGACACAACCAGCTGTGACAGAGCTGCCCAGATCAGAAGATCTGTAAGTATTTATTTTTTATGGATAAAGTCACAAAATATGCATAAGTGAGTGTGTTTTAATACATTTAACCAAAATATCTGCATTCTCAAATGTTATTCTGACTGACAGGTGGCATGCAGTGCTCACCACGAGGATGCGATTCCTTAGTCAGGTGCTGTGCTATTCTCTATGTCTGTGTTACTCCTTAAAAATTAGTGATCATGAACTGCAGAACAAAGAAAGCAGTGCATCTGAGGCAACTATTTACTACAATAGATAGTTAATGTAAACAGTCTGTGAACCAAGGGCTAAATGCCTGGTCACATGAACACTTCACCAAATGCTTCTGAATTATTAAGATGTTGCAAGAAGATAAGTCCAATTCGTGAATGGGGTAAACAGCTAAACTTGCACCACTGATTACTGCGAGTAAAATACAGCCTGCCCAGCTCTGTGAAGAACAGATCTACAGGGCAGAACAAAAACTGAGCAAAATCACTGATTCTGTGTTTTTCCTCTGCAACAGGTTACTGCATTTTGCTCACTGCTGCTGTGTGCCTATGGATTCATCTGCTGCTTGGTTTAGAGCACTCTATAGGAGTTCAAGCTGTTTCCTTGCACAAACCTTCATTTCCTTATTTCCAAACACACCCTCAATTTCCTTATTGTCAAAAAGTCCGTCAGGTTTCTAGGGCAGTATGTCATGTTGGAAACTCTGGAGGTTTTCTTCTACTCTTCCAGCACTCTTCGGTGACTTTTCTCTGATTTTGCTCATACAGTTGGGAGAGAGAACGGGACTTGCAGCAGTACAAGGGGGTGGTGCTTGCTTGCTGCTGTGGATGTCAGCAGACAAATCTGTGTGCAGCTCTGGCCTGTGTTCTCCAGGCCCTCCTTTGTACAGCCCGAGCCTGTGCAGCAGCACAAGGAGTTTTGTGACGCTGAGGCTACGAGGCTTACCAGAAAGCAACGAACCGTGCATTACAGTGAGATTTACCTTTTTCAGCTGACTTTTCAGATGATGCAGAGAGAGATCTTTTTCAGGACTCCTGCTGCAGTGTGGGACTGGCTCTCCCGCCCCGCTGCCCTGCCAGTGCGGGCCTGTCTTTGGGCCAGAGGTGAAGCAGTGCGGGATGTGGAAAGCGATACCGAGGGGGCGGCTGGCTCCCCTTCCTGCTTCCTGCCGGCGCTGTCTGCAGGACAGGCAGCAGCACGCTTCCTCCTGCCCCAGCACGTGGAGCAGCAGGGACCAGCAGCATGTCCAGGTGGCCGCACGCACGGGACACCGTGCAGACAAAGGCTGCGGTTGTCCAACTGACCCCATCCTCAGAGCAGGGAGCAAAGCTGGACGGGCAGCTCGGGTATGTTTCCCGTCCCTCTGCCAGGGCCCTGGTGTCAGCTCCGCTCGGAGCACGTGTCCCCAGCGCTCCCCATTGGGCTGGCTGCCGGCAGCGAGCAGCAAGCCGCAGCAAGCCTCGTGGACAGCAGCCAGTTTCTCCTCCTTGGTGTTGTTATTTCAGCCCTGGCTGCTCCTACCAAGAAACTTTCCCTTCAGATGGGTGCCTGGGATGTGATGGACAGTCGGTGCAGTGGTAAAGCACGTATACAGGCTTGCACTCACTACTACCCATAGCACTGCTGAGCCAGAGACACATAGTAAATATTTTCCAACCATTTTCAGCTTATATTAGAAGTGTCATGATGCAGACTTCTCCCCTTATCAAATCTGCTATCATGAATGTTACTATATCTCCTATCAGACTTGCTTTGTGTTTCATCTTGCTTTGTGATTTCCTCGGCCTGGGTTGTAAACATTACCTACCAGAGCTTGTGTTTCAAAAACATTATGAAAAACATTCACCAGAGCCCAGCGTGTAATCTGATATTTGCAAGAGAGATACATTTGGTGCCGGGATTTCACAGAGATCATCTTTGCAAACAGAAAGCAAAACGGTCTTTTTTTTTTTTTTTTTTAATCTTACCTTTTGTGTTTTTGGTGTGTGTGTGTGTTTGATTTTGCACTTCCTTAAAAACAAACAAACAAACAAAACACACAAAAAACACAACTTTGAACTGTAACCAGGTGAGTGCTGCAGGTGGACTCGTGGCTGTGAAATGTTTCTCCATACCACACCACTGGGAGCAACTTCTGGGCAGAGCCTGTAGCTGGCCCACGTGCTTGCTGGCCCTGAGGCTGTGGCAGCGTGGGGCTGGTGTCAGCCCCATAGGGAGGGCAGGGTGTCCCATGCCACCGGCACACCAGTGCCTGCCCAGGTACCAGCCACCCTGCAACCCTTAGCCTCCCCGGGCTGGAAAGCTTGCAGAGCTCCACGTCTTCTCATTTCTAATAATAACCCTACAGCAGGTTTTGGAAGGTAGCTGCAGAGGGCTTGTGTCAAGCGAGGACACCAACCAGGACAAACAAGACAGGAATAGAGCCCTGTTTGCAGAAGGTCCTGGTGCCCTGTGCAGCTGGAGCAGCCCCATGTGCCCCTGCACCGTGCCCCTTCCCCTTGTTCATGCTGGTTAGGACACCTCAGTTAGCCTGCACATGGGCAGTCACTGGGGCTCAGCTTCAGAGAAAAGCCTACCTTTCTTCAGCCCCCCATTCTGTCTTGGTTCTTCTGGTGACCTAGAAATACTCCGGGCATCCTGTGTTAATGCTCAGTACTGTCTTTCCCTGCACAGGTAAGGGCAGCACTTCTGCTTTGTGAAAGGGTTGGCACGGTGACACTGAAGCAGCTAAGGTATGAGAACAACTGGATATTCACCAATATGTTCACACTTATTTAGTCTCTTTAGAGCCTGTTTGCAGTTGCAGTAGCTCTGCTTGCTCAAATAAGTCCTTATTTAGGTCTTTATTTAAGAAAATAAAACTATTATTTGTGACGTCTAAAGGAGAGCAACAGGGATTGTAAAATGTCTAGAGATGCATGAGGAGCAGCTGAGGTCCCTTGGTTTGCTCAGCCCACACAGAGCAGGCTGAGGGGAGGCCTCATGGCTGCCTGCAGCTCCCTCACGAGGGGAGCGGAGGGGCAGGCGCTGAGCTCTGCTCTCTGGGGACAGCGACAGGACCTGAGGGCATGGCATGGAGCTGGGACAGGGGAGGGTCAGCCTGGGGGTTAGGGAAAGGTTCTGCACCCAGAGGGGGGTCGGGCACTGGGACAGGCTGCCCAGGGCAGTGGTCATGGCACCGAGCCTGACAGAGCTCAAGAAGCATTTGGGCAACGCTCTCAGACACATGGTTTGTTTTTTGGGTGGTCCTGTGTGGAGCCAGGAGCTGGACTCGATGGTTCAGTGGGTTCTTTCCAGTTCAGGGTGTTCTGTGATGCTATGACTCTGATTCTACTGCAACTGAGCCTTCTGCTAAATTCGGATCTTATGCATATCCCAAGCATTAATTAGCACCTTCACCTATAACCCACAGAGCATGACACATCTGACCTCTTTACTGCTCTGTCACCCCCACGAGAGGCTGGGACATGCTCTGGAGGGGGGGTGAGGGCTGTCACCTTCCCCTGCTGGCCCACCCGCTGCATGCATGCATGAGGGGCCGTGGAGCATCTGCTTTGCAGCTGGAGGGTGCTGCCGTCCCTGTGCTGTTGGCACAGCCCTGGGTGTTGGTAAAATAGATGAAAGCCCCTAGAAATACCTTTGCCTTGAGGAGGTCTGGCAGGTGGTGTGTGCTCACTGCCTGGGGGTTAGTCCTGGGCATCTACAGAAGCTTGCCTGCCAGCTGGAGCTGGAGCCTGCGCACCCTCCCAGCTTCACTTGCGGTGTCTTCCTGGGGATTCAACACCCGGGCAAGTGCTGTCAGGCACAATCCCCATCGCACTCGACTTGGAGACGTGCCCAGTGACTCCAGCAGGCACTGAGTCATGCCTGCAGTCACCTCCTCTTTCAAGTCACGCACCTGTGCTGCATGGGTGAGGGGACCTGCCCAAAGCCTGCCCGAGGGAACACAGACCAGGAGACTTTGGCGTCCATTTCAGAGGCTTATGAAGACACTAGGACAGGAACCTGGCCTGCCACCAGAGTTGGGGGGTGGGTCAGTTTCCCAGACTGCCACTCTGGCATTTTGGGTTTAGCAGGGTGTGAAAGCAATTCCAGCAGTGTGCCCACCAGTCCCTATGTCGGGATCTGCAACTGGACCCTATGCTAAAGGCCAGGTTGGCCCATAGGAGACAAAAGTGATTTTAGAAGTCAGGCTTAGATAAAAGAAAAGTCATCAATGTTGGGTTGTGGTAATAGGATGAGGGAGACAATGGATTTTCTTTTTCATTGTAGTGTGGATAATGAACACAACGAGTAAGTGGGATACTTCATAAGTCGCTATGGTGAATACATGGCTGCTCAACCTTTTGTTCTGCAGAAGCTTAACTGTTCAGTCCCTGGACCTGAGACTTTGTGCTGGTGGGAACACTGGGCATCCCAGCTCCATGTATTCCATGGGAAAATAGAGAAAAAATGAACCACATGCTTCACATAATGGCAGCCCAATAGATACTTAGTAAGTTTTATTTAAGATATTATTTGTAACACTTATTTTCTGTCTATTGGAGACTGACAGTTTTCTAGTAGGAGGTGCATCTGAATACACAATTTTTTGGTTTGACCATCAAACTGCCACGGAAATACAGGACTAGCCTAAAGTGAAATGACACTTTACTTTCCCAGAAAAAAAAAAAAAAAGAAAATCTGGAAAATGTCTCTTCTAGATAATAAATAAATAATCTGGCAATTTGGCCCTAAAGAAATGTATCATACTTAGCTGGGAAATTTCTAATGAGAACACATAAATTAAGTCTAAGTCTAGAAATCAGGGATCATTCACAAAGTCAACATGGACTGGAAGATCCCATGTTCCCTGAGAATACCATTTTTATTACGGTCTGCTCTCCAGGAGGCTGCCTCTGCTTCTCCTTTGAACCTGCATTTCTTGGGCGTACTATTCTTACAGGCAAGCTCTGCTTGCCACACAGGACCTTAGTTACTAAGGTATCCAGTGTTTCAGGATCACAACATAGTGCTGGTTACAGATCAAGCCTCCCCACTTTGTGTACTTTTGGTTACTACCAGCTTGATCCAGCGATTATTAGAGGAATTTAGGAAAATACTGCATTGAAAGACTGACATTATTACAGCTAATTGCTGGCAGAAAATGCAGATCAACAGGTCAGTCCATGAAGCTGAGGAAAGTGTTGAGTGAAGATTGATAAAAAGTCTCATTAAATGAGTTCAGTCAGAATAGCAGACTGTCCATCAGCAGCTACATGCGGTGCACCCACAGTGCACTTTACCCCAGGCTGGTCTGCAGCAAGGTGTATTTACTGCTAGGCTTTGCTGCTGTTCAGCTCTGACTGTATGACGAATGTCATCGGTTTCATCGTGTCTTAACGCACAGGGAAGTATTTACAGGATTAGGACTTTAAACCCCAGTCTCAGTACAGTACATGCCTACATCCGGCAAGTTCACAGCCCCAGTGACTCCCGTCGCTCCAAAGGAGAGAAGCTAAATATGTGCTTACTTATCTGGAAGGTCAAAGCCTTTCTTTACCAATTGCTTGAAGTAGGGTGCGTGTCCTACTCTATATTTCATAAGGAGTGATAGAGATGGACTCTTTTGGGGGTACAAAGCAATGCATTCTGGTTTTGACTGGGATAACTTTGCTACTGTTTTCTATCATGAGACCTGGAATAGTTTATAATATGGTCTCTGCTGCAAATCTCTGTAAGCTCTGAATGAATGTTTGGCTAATATGCTCCTCAAACGACTTAAATTCATCAGTTCTGCAAATGCCCCTTTCAGCCAAGCAGCGCACTGGCGTGTCCCCAGGAGGCAAGGGATGCTCTCCCTTGCTCAGTAAGCAGTGTGAGCATCACTAGGAGCCATTCCCCAGCCTCTGACACAGCTGGTGTTATCAGCTTCACTTTTCTGATATCAGCAACCCCATTTGGGTTTTCCGGTGTTCCTGAAACTGCCACGAGGGCTGGGCCATGGAGTGTTTTCACTTAGAGACAGATGCATGGGTGTTCATTGAATGGGGCTCAAATTGTCTGTCACTTCATTTTAACAATTGACTAAGATATTCTATTTTTTATTTTTTGCTTTAACTATTTTTTTTTCTCTTTTTTTTTTTTTTGTAAGCCAGCCAGATAATACAAGGCAACTTTCATTCATTTCCTCATCTCTAGCTTTTGTCTAAACTAGCAGGTCCTTCTTTCCTGTTGCATATCAATTACCAGAATCAGCCAATGCCTTCTATTAGTAGACAGTCATTATCTAACATGTATGGAAATTAGGCTGACTCAAACTGAGATACAGAACAGAGCGCACCCCGTTTGATGAAGCTCACTATTATAAAAGGGGATTTCCCAAAATTTCTTTTATTGAGAATGAAATCCAAATGCACAAGCTCCCTGCTATCAGCACACTTCTGTGAACCCGCTTAAATATAGCCTAGCAATAACTGTAATTTTGTTCTGCAGTGACCACACTTGTACAAGTCTGAAGTGAAGAGGTTTCAGCTGCGCATATCTGACAGTCATTCAGATAAGGTACATTTATTAGCTGTGTTTACTTTCCTTCCTCTTGACACTATACTATTTCTTGTTTTCATGATTTTATCTTATAAAGTGGAGGGCAGTAAAAGCGAGATGACAAAATTGCTCAATTGTGGGGGAAAAAAGTGCTGTGTATATTTTGTATGAAAATAATTCATCTTTCAAATTTTTCTGTTTTAATATGTAGTTTCACCTGAGATTCATTAATTGCAAAAAAAATAAAAATAAAAAATAAAAATCTTTGTCAGTTATTTAACACCACCAAGTTTTCTGGAACCAAGTTATGATCACTTGTGTGAATAAGCAGTGTTTATGACTGTAGTTGGGTTACATGTATCATATGCTGTACAAGTGCTGTATAATGTATATTAAAAAACAACAACGGGAACAGACAAAACCTACATGAACTAGCATTTTTTTTCCTATGAAGAAAGGCTAAGAGAGCTGGGGCTTTTCAGCCTGAAGAAGAGAAGGCTCCAGGGGGACCTCATTGCAGCCTTTCCATACTTAAAGGGGTCTTATAAAAAAGACGGAGAGCAACTTTTTTCTTGGGCAGACAATGACAGGACAAGGGGGAATGGTTTTAAACTAAAAGAGGGAAGACTTAGATTAGAGATTAGGAGGAAATTCTTCAGTCAGTGGGTGGAGAGGCACAGGAACAGGTTGTCCAGAGAGGCTGTGGATGCCCTGTCCCTGGAGTTGTTCAAGGCCAGGCTGGATAAAGTCCTGGGCAACCTGATCTAGTGGGTGGTGTCCCTGCCTATGGCAGGGGGGTTGGAACAGAACCTTTAAGATCCATTTCAACCCAAGACATTCTGATTCTACAATACATCACATTTTTGTCTTGAGTAATATTTGTACTGGTCTTCTTTCCCTACCCACACTTTTGTACTTTGTGGAGCCTGCAGCTACCACATATTTGCTGATAGGGACCATCCTTTTGTCGGTGGTATGTAGTTTTCACATGAGGAGTGGGTCTCAGTGTTCTTCATTTTTGTTGTTTTACTATAACAATATTTATTTATTTATTTATTTTGGTGAATTATATACTCAACAGAAGCTCATACATAAGTATTCATGGCAAGATCAGTCTGTATGGCAGGGGGAACATGAACGCTACTTCTATGAGTCTGTGAGCCTTGTAGAGGCCATGGCACTGAAAGGACCATGTTGCCCTTAAATTTGGTTTTGGGCAACTGCCCAGGCTCCCTAGAAATTATGGCAAACCAAAATCCTGGTAGAAGGACTGTCTTTTTCCAAAGCTGAAAATTTTCTGGATGTACTTGAGGGAAGCAATGTTATTTCTGGAAACAATGCCTACTTGATGAATTTCTTCTTTAATATTTCTAGTTATGTTACACAGCATTGCAGGAGGAATATGAATTCCTGTGATCTGACACTTTTACTGAATGGAACCTGGCGATATCATAGAATCACAGAATGATTGGGGCTGGAAGGGACCTCCAGAAGTCATCTTGTCCAAGCCCCCTTCTCAAGCAGAGACATCTAGAGCAGGTGGCCCAGGACCATGTCCAGGTGGCTTCTAATGATCTCCGGGAGGAGAGATTCCACACAATCTCTCTGTGCAATCTACGCCAGTGATCTGTCATCCAGACAGTAAAGAAGTGCTTCAGGATGTTTAGACAAACTCCTGTGTTCCCAATTGCAACCATTTCCTCTTCTCATGGTACTGGGCATCCCTGAGAAGCATCTGCCTCTGTCCTTGTTGCACCCCCCTTCAAGTATTTACAGATAGTAGTGAGATCCCCCCCTGAGCCTCCTCTTCTCCGGGCTGAACAGTCCCAAACCTCTCAGCCTCTCCTCACAGGAGAGGTGCTCCCAGGCCCTTCATCACCTTAGCAGCCCAGCATTGGACTCCCTCCAGTAGCTCCATGTCCCTCTTGTTCTGGGGAGCCCAGAACCAGACACAGCACTCCAGGTGTGGCCTCACCAGGCTGAGCAGAGGGGCAGGATCATTTCTCTTGACCTGCAGGAAATAAGTTACCTAATCCATCCAGGAACACCATTAACCTTCTTAGCAGCAAGGGCACATGGCTAACTCATGTTCAGCTTGGTGCTCACCTGGATCCCTTGGTTTTCTTCTGTGGAGCAGCTTTCCAGCTGGGTGACCCCCAGCACACACTGGTACCTGGGGTTTTTCTTTGGCAGGTACAGGACTCCACACTTCTCCTTGTTGAACTTCATGAGATTCATGTCAGGCCTGCCTCTCCAGCCTGTCAAGGTCGCTCTGGATGGCGGAGTGGCCCTCTGGTGAGTCAGTCACTTTCCCCAGTTTCATGTCATCCGTGAACTTACTGAGGGTGCTCTGTGACACATCATCCAGGTTGTTAATGAAGGCGTTAAACAAGACTGACACAAGCTTCTTGCAAGCTTCAAGCAATGTGAAAGCATGTAGAAACATTTGGAGGAAAAAGCCACTGCTGCTGCAGTGACTTTCCTGCAATGCCATTTCTGCACAGGAACTAACAAAGCTCTACGGCACAGAAAATGTCAAGGCACTGGAGCTGGGAGGAGTTTTCTCTTAGGGAGTTTCTGGTTGTGGCTGTTGCTGAGGAGCAGACCACTGCTGTAACTTACATGTTGTACACTTCAGGGATGTTTTAAAGTGACAGAAAAGAAAGCCAATACACCTGTCCTCTGGGCAAGGAAAGCCTCAGCCATGCTCACCTGAAGACCTAGAAGAACATTTTCCACTTAAGCATTCTTATAGGTTATGAAAACTGTGTTGGTTAGAAAAATTGGATTGACTCCTCCTCCCAGCAGAGGAGAACCAATACTGGTGGGCTTCCCTCAGCCTGTACCATCACTTACAGGGGGCAAACCTGAGGCCGTGTCAGGAGGTGAGAGTCTCCTTGATGCCTGATTCACTTTGAACAAAACTAAATGGAAGCCCATGGACTGTGGCAATGGAGCACCTGGCTGCCACAGGGAAACATCGCTGTTCCCGCGTGTCCTGGTGAGCATGGCAGGTGCTCCACTCACAACCACCCTGTGAGCAGCAGAGCTAGCAATAGCACAGGCATGTTTATAGGGGCAATCAGCACGTGAGGAGAGGTACACACCAGCCCTGCAGTGCAGCAGTGAGATATGAATGCCATTGCCAACAGGACACAGAGGGAGAGCTGCCATAGGTGCTTTGAGGTGGGGGAAGCAGCTGGATGCAACAGGAGCACACACCTTAGGAAACACAAGTTCTCTGACCAAAGAAGGCCAGAGAAGAAAGAAGAAAAGGAAAATGAATGTCCTATATTAGTTCATTATGTGGCATTATCCTCTTCCCATGTCGGAATGGAGAAGGAGAAAATAAGAAGCAGACTATGGAATAATGGGCCTCAAAGTGTTTTTTAAACACCTCTGTGTTAGTTTACAGTGTAAGCAGCCAGCACAAAAAGTAGATGTGGTTTCCGTGAGCAGAGCTAATCCAAGCAAGAAAAGATCAGTGTTTACCCAAAAGCAGCAAGCACAGGACTACACAGGCTCACAGGACTACGCAGGTTTGCAGGACGCATTTCCCAACGTCTCTGGAGCAGAGCTGGGGAGCAGCCCAACAGTGTGGCATGGCCCCAGGGGACAGCATTTCCTCCCACTGCAGCCTCACAAGCAGACAGTTCCCAGCTCAGGCACGGTGCTGCTGGCCTGCAGGGAAGTGAGAAAGGCAATGCTGGCCCCTCTCCTCCACCAGACCCCTTGTGCTCCATGGGGCTGGCCGGGGTGGCATCTGCTCGGGGGAGAAGTGCTGAGAAGCGCTCAGCACACCTGCAGCCCAGCGGTGCTGCTCCTCGCCTGCCCACCCTCCTTTCCCCACAGCCCCATGGCTTCCCCCAAGCCAGGTAGCAAATTTTTGGCTTGTTCTTGACCCCCGGGGGCAGGGGCACAAGCCAGCGGGTCACTCGAGCAATTGCTCAAAGATAGAAGAACCCAGGCTCTGCGCTGACTGGTCACTCTGGTTTCCACTCTCACTTTCACTGGCATAAAGCAGGAACAACCTTACAGGGGGAAGGGTGTTACACCATCTAGGAAATCAGTGCCTGCTCACATCACCTTCTTCCAGCTTCCCTTCTTTTTTATTATAGATGGGAGAGAGGGGAAGGGACTGAGGGAAAGGAAGGGATTATGACACCATATTTACTTGGAAGGATTAATAAGGAGGAGAGGAAGAATTGGCACCCATTTTGCGAAGAGGATTTCTCCTGTGCAGTGCCTGAGAAAGACAGCTCTGGTGCTTTCTCCTCTTGCTTTTCTGCCTTGTGCATGGCCCAGACCTTCAGCCTGACCCCAGAGTAAGCCCTTTGTGAAAGGTTATGCTCTTTATTTATTTTTCCCTATCAGCAAAGCGTAAAGGACAAGGCTTGCATTTTTTTTTTTTTTTTTTTTTTTTTTTTTCCCACTAGCTTCCTGCTCTCCCAGCATTGCATTCTGCACTGCTCCTGGCAGAACATTGTGTTACTGCTACAGCAGATCGAATGCAAACTCCCTGACATTGTTGATTATCGCTTAACCCGAGTGCTTTCAGCATTCATGCAGGACCCTGAGAAATCATATTTACACTTATTGGAGGTTTTGACTGATTTGGAAAAGGCTTGGAGCTGAATTTACACGTTGGCATATAGAGAGTTGCACCATTCCCTTCTGCTCCTGTGAAGCCCTAAAAGGGCTCCTACCGCCTCTGTGCCAAAAATCCCTCCAGGCAAAAATCTGTGGCCAGGGGAGGAGGGTGGTGTGCTGGGGAGTGTGTGTGGGGGGGGGGGGGGGGGGGGCCGGAGGCAGTGAGGGGGGTGAAGCTAAGTTAGGACAGTATCCTGCTAGCCAAAGCTTTCCGAGAGCAGCCCCTGATTCTGCAGTACAAAGTGCTTATAAATAAACTCCCAACAGCAACAGCGCTTGCAGAGGGAAAACAGCTTCCCACCTCCCACACTGACTGATGACTGGGACGGCATCTAGTTATGAAATTCAGCTGGGCTTTTGCTCCTCTAACACTGCACTGCCCTGTTTATGTACAAACTGTCCTGTGCTGTTGCTTTCTCTCTAGTGCAAAAGGGGTTTCAGGCAGCTGAGGGGAACGGCAGGAGGAGTACTGTGAAAATTGCACAATTTGCACCGTGTTTTGTCCCTTTACTCGAGATCCCTGTGAAAACAGGGTCTGCTGATGATCACGAGAGGAAGAAAATAAATCTTGGTTTCTCTTTCTGCAGGCACCCAAGGAAGCTGGAGTTTGTTTTGTAACGTGGTATCTGCAAAAACAACCCTCTGCAACTGCAGCAGGGACTGGCCACAGAAGCTCTGCAGCTCAGGGTGCTGTGGTAATGGTGCCATTATTATTCACTTTCCAATAATTGTTTCCAGTGCTGACTTATCTGCCTCAAAATGCATTGCAAAAGCCAAAATTCAGCTTACAAAGGACTGTCTCTGAGTATGTTTTCTGCTTTAAATCCTTCTCAGTTTAGCACCCTGGCATGGTGCAGTAGGTGCTGAATCCACTGCGTAAGTTATGTGACCGGCATGTGCTGGGGAGCTGGGGAGGTAATCCTTCCACAGCTACCACAACACCCTGCTGCAGTTTCGCACTGTTAACTATAAATCTGCCACTTTGCCCATGGTGAAGGTCCAGTCATTTCCAAGTTACACTGCCTCTGTTTGCATGTGGTCCTTGTGCCCATCCTAGGCTTAATAAACCAGGTTGAACCTTCCCCTTCTCTCTGGCTCTTCCCTCCCTGGGGAGAGCAGGTGGAAACAGGGGCAGAGAGGGAAGCAGAACCAGTTTCAAGGAGCTCTGTGCAAGTAAAGATTGTTTATTGCTGAGTACCCTTACACAGCCCGTGTGTTTACTGACTACAATAATAATAATAATAAAATACTAATTGTAATCTGACACTCCATTTAGCCAGATCTCAAACAAATGGGGATAGTTGGTCAATTAGCTTCCCAGATCCCTACTGTCACAAACCTTTCTTCTGCACAAAATGTGTTTTGCAAAGGATCCTCAGTAGTTGCACTGTGATGTTCGGTGGCGTGCAGGTGCACATGTTGGTTGTATGGCTGCATGCATATGCATGTTTAAGGTCGTAGGATTATCTAAAGATTGCCTGCAGATATTTGCTCGTGTTGCAAAAGTGTGCGTGCAGCTACCGTTTCCTAATGTACATGCAGGAACATTTCTGAAAACGCACGGATTTTGAAATCATACAAATGTACATCTGCTATGTACAAATTGCAGCAGGATTACGGGCAGACTCTGTTCACAATTACGGAGGAGTAAATGCATGGCACTTCCTTGATCCATGGGTTGAGATTCACAGACTGCCCTACAGAAAAGCCCAAGTACATACCCTTCAGAAAATGTTTTGATTCCTAGAAATTGTCTAGATTGATATAAACTTATTTTCTTGAAAGTGGGTGGGCTATTCATCCTGGAAAAAGGGAGAGGGTACATGCGAGCTTTGCTCCAAGAAGACAACAGGAGTACTGTGTGCCATAGGGTAGGAATATATCCTTTCCTTTTATCTCACTTAAGGGGCTGAAAAATAAGAACATGTCAACCACTATCTGAGATGAGATTTTGCATAGGAAGGTTGTATTTCTGAGTGTCAATTATTTTATGTTCTAATTAATACAGGCAGGAATGAAAGAGACTTCATTTTCCCTGCAAAGAGCCTCATGAAAAAGCACTTACAGCAGTGATGCTCATGTCGATCCTGCTGCCCTATGAGTGACCACAGTGGGTCAAGGTAACCTTTTTAACAAAACACATTTTAAAGCCATGTGCCATGGCTGATCTCCTTCAGTGCAGTGACCTAGGACTGCATTTTCAAAAGTGAACACCAAGTCCCATAAACAAGAGCACATGTGAAAGGTATGCCTTCATTTGCAGCCAGTTTTCCCAGAGTGAGAAGTGCAAAGATTTATACAGACAATAATTAAGGCTGCAAACAGGCATTTGTCTGCAGAAACACTTAATTTACACAGAGGGTCATGGCTGCTTTTCAGATGGGTCTCTATCCAGCTTAATTTCCGAACGTCAAACTGATAAAACTTGACAGCAGCCTTTCAGGCTGTGAGTACAGTGTGACCTCAAACGCTTCTGAGGCGCTGTGTAAGGTGTGTTGTGGGTGTCTGTGCACAAACACATGTGCATGCGGTCCTTGACCCCATCTGAGGTTTTCAAAGAGGAGCTGCAGAGCCGTGACATACGGCTCCTCTCCTGCCTCACCAGGACTTCTGCCCTTTGATCTCCAAAGCGGTGAAGAGCAGCGTACCTGTGCAGCTGCAGGACGGCACCCCTGGCAGCCAGAGCCCTTGCTGGAGATCACAGCCTAAAATCTGCCCAGCAGAAGAGCAGCACAGCCATGTGGCCCATGCCTGTGCCGACTCCAAAGCCTGTGCTTTGACTTTGCCCTGCCTCTCGTGTTTGCTGGCATTTGGGAATCTGCTGCAGGGTCAGAGAGCAATGCTGCTGTCATCTGCCTTGTGAACTCACCCGTAGTGAAGGACAGACCGAGTGCCCCGTGCCGGGAACACAGCGTCAGAGCCGGACAGTCATTTTTTCGCTATTCTCCATATGCTGCAAGTTTCCACTGGCAATTGAAGTGTTTGCCTTTTGGGCCTTCCAATCGCACTATTCAGGGAATTAATGTTGACATGAAATGATAAGATGGGGGAACGTGGGTACAAGGCTGCTACTAGCTGGCCAGCTTACGGAGCCCGCAGCTCCTGGTGGTGGTGGCTTGGCTCTCCCAGCTACTGCAGCAGCAAAATTTCTGGCTTCACCACAGAAAGGTGCAAGGACCTTCAGGAACCCATCTCAAAAGCACTCACAACCGACCAAGTGGGTTGCTGCAAACATATATCCAGATGTTCTCCTGTGAAAAAACCATGACAATGGTCTTTATTTACTAAACTACCCTGAATCAGAAACACGTTTAACTCCCTTTGATAGCTATATCCTTCCATGCAGAAACTTTTTATTTTGTTCAGAGATAAAAACTGCAGTTCCTGTGTCTAGTGTGTCAGCTGGTTGCAGAGCAAGACTTCTAAGTGCTCTTATGTTTTTTCCTCTTGATATTCTGACAAGCTGTGCAGATGGTAAGTAATGCATGTCAAGACCAGAAAGACAGGAGAGCAGCACAGATATTGGTGGAAGGCACACCCTTTGCAGATCCATGTAGCTGCAGCTGCCTGGAAGCAAGCACTTTGTGCAGGAAGACAGAACAGGTCTGAGTTGGACCCACAAGAAAATTAAAATAAAAGCAATAGTTGAGCAACGGCAAAAAATAAAAGGAGATGGATTAGTTTCCATAATCACTTCCAATGCAATTATGGTACAGAAAATACAGTTGTGCCCTGAATAAAGGTGAAATAGTAGATTGTGATGATTTTAAATAAGGTATGAAAGAAAAAGAAAAAGTGGAAAAATAAGTTAAAGTGAAAGAAAATGGGCTGTGAGCATTGTGGTTAAGAGAAGGAAAAGCTGAAGAAAGACTAGGCAGCATTGTGCTGAACAGTGGGACCTTTCTCTGTGTGCTGCATTGCCGCTGTCACCTTTAATGACCCGGCTGCTCCCAAAGGGCACTCTGCAGAGAGCGAGTGGTCCAAAGAGTGCCTGGTGATGGTCTGCACAAAGTGACCTGATCACAGGGTGCTGGCTCCTTCTCCTTGTTTCCACCTCTGTGACTAAAAATACTCCCCATAGTTTCCTAAAGTGACTTTTTTTCCATGGAAGCAAAGGCAGTCACAGTTTGATCAGCAATTACATGCATGACCATGAACTGGAGGGAGCAGAGACCATGAAGACAAGGGGATGTCAGCTTGGTTGAGGCAGAGTGCCTGGTCTGGGTGTCTGCAGTTGCAATTGCTTGGGACGGTGCCAAGCTGCTCAGCCATGAGCTCGCTTTCAGGTCATTTCTCTTCCAAAGAGAATTGCACAAAAGCGCCGTGAAGGAGTTTGAGAAACCCAACCATAAAATTACACCTGCTTGAAAAATATGACGGCTTCTGACATGATGTTAACCAACATCTCCGGGCTGACCTTCCCTAGGGCATCTGGGGAGCGACTCCACCAGATCCGAGCAGGTTTCTCCCCGTGGGCATGGCGCGCACCTCGCCGGGCACATGCCCGCAGCCCCGACGGCCGGCGCTGCTCATAACCTGCGAGAGTGGAAACGACACCAAAACCTGGAGGGTAGAAAGAGCTTTTCACCAAATCTATCCAGAAAAAAAAAAAAAAAAAAAAAAAGAAGAAATAAAAAATTTTAAAACAAAACCTTTAAAAACCCGGCCAGGCACCGTCGCTCTGGCTCGCCCCTCGGGTGGCCGTGCCGTCGGAGGGAGCCCGTGCCGCCGGAGGCCGAGCCAGCGGAGGCTGTGCCACCGGAGGGAGGCCGAGCCGTGCCGAGCCTTGCCGTGCCGTGCCGAGCCGAGCCGAGCCGAGCCGAGCCGCCGGAGGGTCGCGCCCCGCCAGCTGCCCGCCCGGCTCTGCCCGGCAACCCGCCCCGCTCCATCTGCCGCTCCCCGTCGCGCCGCGCCGGCTCCGGCACAAGCCAAGTCTCTTTCTCCTATTCACCCGCGCTCCCCTTTCAGCGTCCTATTGTTCTTCCCTAATGGCCTTACAATAGCCCTGCCTGTTGCCTTTGCAGCCGCGGTGAGGCCAGCCGGGGAAAGCCTTAATCTCTGCTTCAAATTAAAGGGACTCCTCTGAATTAATAATGCTGCCAGGAATGCGCTGGCTGATACAAGGGGATGTATAGCACTCTTCAGCCCTCGGCAGCTGTGATTAGCTGGGGCTTGAAGTGTCCTGTCACAATATTTCATTCTGCTCCCCCGCCGCCCCCTCCCCGTCGGCAGGGTTGCCACATGGCCCCTCTTGTGCTGCCTTTTCAAGCCCCGTGCCAATCATGCGGCAAAGATGCCCCAGATAGGGTGACAGATGGGACTGGGGTAGTTTAAGGCGAGGATGGGGCCTGGGGGCACTCGCTGGTAACTCAGAGGGACGCAGATGACCACAGGCAGGATCAGGACCTACGGCTGCCCATAGCCAGGCCCTGCACCCCATGCCTGCACCCCATGCCCCAGGGGATGCCGAAGGTTTTGGTGCTGGATGCACTTTGCTGTCTCCCACAACCTGAAGGGCTGGCCAAAAGCTGTGGGACAAGAATGATTTTGTGGAATAAAGAGACTTCCTCCCCCCCTTTCCTGCAGCCTGCCCAGAGAGCCACCTTTCTGGGGGGCCACTCTGGGGTCTGGTGGGTTCAGTGCTTCTGCAGCTCTGCTAGGAAAAACACATCCTTGGTGCAGGGTCAGGCGCTTCCCAGGCCAAGGCAATCACAGGGACCTTCTAGCAATGGAGATAAAGAAAGACACTGACAGCCTGACAGCCACCTTCCAGCCGGAGGACTCTTCTTTCCTGTAACAGGACACTTGGTAATGTTGCCCTGTTTTCACTATACCGTAGGTCAGCTGGCCAGGGCATCTCTTGCTAATACCAACATCCCATGCAAATACCAATGTGAGGACAGAAAGAGCATTGCAAAATTTACTACATGTAAGTTAATCATGACACACTGCTGAGACAGAGCATCATCAGAAAATGGATATCTTTTAAACTGAGTAATTTCAAACTCCGTGTCAGAGAATGTCTAAAAGAGAATCCCCGCAGTGTCCCTCCCCGTGACAGTGCCATTGCAGCTGGGGCTAACCCTGCACAAGGTCCCATGCTGCCCCCGTTGCAAAACTGAGCTCCTTCCCAGCCTGCCCGTTGCTGCTCAGGACAGCACCCAGTGCCCTGCTGCCCTTTCTGTCCCAGCCTTCCCTTTGCCAGTCACATGCACGGTAAATTTTCCTCTGTGAGCTATGTGAGATGGACAGATCCTTTTGGCTGCCCTATTGTGTGTGTGTGTCCAGCTGCTTGTTGTTGGAGTCCCACATGGGCCTCTAAGATGACCCCTGCCTTTCCTGGGTACCTGGACTACTTCCATGGCTGCTACGGCTACCAGCAGAATAAAAATTCGCCTGGTGATAGTCCCTCCTGGTCCTTCTGCATGCTATTCCTCCTCCATAAATCCCACCGAACTTTGCACTACAAACACGGGGTTACTGGCCCGATTTTGCAAATGGGGAAAATGAAACAGTGAAAGACCAGGTTTTGCAGGACATGCCGGGGCATGTTTCCTAAACCCTATGAATCTTGAAGTTTTATCAGTTTCCTTTGTATTTGATGCGTAATGATTTTATTTTGAGACACCTGTTTTTCACTGCACATTGCTCCCTGCCTGTGCCTTTGGTGGCTGTGCACGGGGGTAAGTAAGGATTGCATTTGTGTTTGCCTAACTAAAAGCAAAACACATCCCTTTATGATTTCTCTGAGCACTACAGCAAAACTCTGGCTGCACCCAAGTGACTAATGCTGACACTCTCCACCCAAAGCAAGTTACCATTTATTGAAGATCCTGGTTCATCACTCTGAGGCTTATTAGGATCCCCGAGGTGTCTCTGTGTGTGTGTGTAGGTCTCTGTGATGTGGCCTCTCCTTTGTCAGTTAAATCCATTGCTTTCTACAGATTTGCTAATCTTGAAAGCACTGACACGCTGCTGTGTCAGATCCGCTCACAGCCGAGGCACGTGGCCTCTGTCCAGCATGCAAATGCGTGGCAGTGCTGTTGCCCTCTGGCCAGGCAGCCTGACACCCACGGTGCGCCCGGCAGGTGCTGAGCACGGGGCAGGTGTACCGCATGCCATATGGTCGGCTTGGTGTAGTGTTTCTCTTAAGTACTTCAAATTGCAGGCCAGGTGAGATAAAGCGAGTAAAAACACGTGTATGGAGCAAGGTGGGGAATATACACAAATAATGCAGAAGTTGTTGCTTATCACAGAAAATGACTGGGAGCAGTGAAGTAAACCCACTTTCGTCCTCCGAGCTGCAGAAAGGTTATGGCAATGACAGGTTTGGGAGGGAGGCTTGTTTGTTCCATTGCCTGGAGAGGAAACTATGCAATGGACCTCTGCAACAGATGAGACAGCCACTTTTAAAATGCTTAGTCTTTGGGAACAACTGCACGTAGAAATCAATCAAATTCTCATTTAATGATTAGCCAGAAGGCTGGTGAGAGGAATACATGCGTAATGGGGGGTAGGGGTAGGGGCAGGGTGGGGGGCGGGAGAAGAAAAAAATAAACTGCATGGGGAAAAGGAAATGAAACAGTTTTGAATGCATGAGGTTTTTATACATCCTCACCACAAGATGTGAGTTTGCAAAATGTATTTCCTTTAAAACTCCTCCTCTGTGTTCCAGCAGGGAGCAAAGAGTTGAGTTTTTTGCAGTGTTATATGCACCACGGTACATGTGAAGAGGCATGCACATTTAGATGACTAATGGAGTCTGTAGCTACTGTGTTTGAAAACTCACTTAAGGCAACTTCATTGGCAAATGACTGCAGCGTTGTGCAATTTATCATTCGTGCACACGCTTGCCACTGTTACAGGTACCAATTTGGCATGCAGACGTGCATGTGTTTGCACAGACGGAATTATGTCTTGCATTCTTCTGGCCCCAAACAACCACCTTTTTCTTCATCTTGATGCGAAATGATTGCACGTTAATGCTGCCCGATCGCCAACCCAGCCACAGGCACTCATGTCTGTCCCTGCTTTATCTCGGAGAGCAGGATGCCCTCATCACCCAGTGGAAGAGGTAAAACCATGATGTATATATACACTCTTCCCCCTGCTGCGGGTTGCTTATGCTGCTCTCCCTCCAGGACAAACCTTTCAAGCGACTGGTGTGTAAAAGAGGGGCATGCGTGACCCACGCGCCGGGCTCCTGGAGGCCCGTCCCTTTCATACCCGGCAATTTTTCAGGGGATTGTTTCGGCAGCGAAGGTATAATGCAGCCATCCGGGGAGCCCTGCCCTTTGGAGCGTGCGTTTTGTTCTTAGATCAGCCAAAGTTCAAGCCGGTGCGTGCGCGGCGCGGCGGCGGGGGCCGGCAGGGTGGTGTTCCCGACACAATGCGGCATTTCAGAGCACGTGCTGCCAACTGTTGCCAAAGGCAGGGGGACGTGGATGTTGGCTCTCCCCGGCCCCGCTGGTGCTGCCTTCCCCGTCGTGGGGCGCGGGCGGGCAGCGGGCCCCAGCTGACAGCTGTGCGCGGCGCCTAGCGCCAACAGCTGCCTTCTCCTGGGGGGAAATTAAAAGATTAGGGGGATGTGGGCACGTGCTGGCTTCTGGAGATGGAGACAATGCTTGATTTAGGGTGGAACTTGTCTGCAGCGGCCGACAAAGGAGGTAGGCTGGAGCGAGGCAAGGGTCAGAGGGGTTCTTGCGGGGGGAAGGGGGGGGGGGGGAGACAAAGGCAGGGAGGAAGGAGAGGAGGAGGAGGAGTGAAAAGCGGCTGCAGAGGGGCTCTGAAAAGGCCGCCGCGGTCCAGCAACAGCTGCTCCCGCACAAGAAATTTGAGACGGTCCTTTCACAAACACAACGGCTGGCAGAAGAATAGGGAGGCCACACTTCGCCAAAATGAATCGTTTGCGATTGAAAAGGGGGGACCGAGGGCTCCCAGCGCTTTTAAAGGCTTGCACCTAGAGGTCTAAGAAATGATTAGTCAAAGTACATCGCGGAACAGGAGAAAAGTGTGCCACAGACCATAGGGGGAAGTAAATCCCTGCACTGCTATTAAAAGTTGATGCAACAGCTATTCTCCACAATAAGTGGCACAGAAGAAAGCCTCCACGTCTGTACGCATGCATCTATACATTTATCGCAGCGTTTTGCCAGGCTGCCGCAGCCGGGTTTGTTGGTGCAGTTGGAGCAGCTTGTTTGAAATTGTGGTGATTTGCACCTGCTGGAGAAATGACAAGACTGCTCACATCAGACATCAGCAGAGCCGTGCGGAGCCTGGTGATCTGACCTCCTCTGAAACCACTGCCCCAGATACTGCTGGTGAAAATCCCCACCAGGGAGGGCTGCTCAAAGGCTTCTCAGTGCATCTGCCCTGAGGAAACAACACCCCCCAGGGAGCAGAGACGAGTTCACCTAGGAAAGGCCTCTTGGAGCATCAGCCCTGCTCCTTCCCAAGGCCAGGCTTTAGACATTTAGCGTTAGACATTAACACTAATAAATGACAAATGGCTGCAAGTGAAGGTCTTTCCAGAATGTCCTATCTACTCAGTAAAAATTGGCAGATACACATACCACTAGGTTTACTGCCACCCTCCTCTTCTGTGCTGCCTGTTGCTTGGAGAGTGCCTGAATGAAATCTACTCCATTATATATACTAGTATATACAACTGTGTATATAGTTATATGTATATATCTTAGGACTGTGGTGCAGATCTTTTTTAGATCTTGTCTCTGCAGTGACATTTTTGCAACAGAGCCAGTGGGGTTTGCGCAATTCAGTGGAGAAACTCTTGCTTTGGTGGACTTCGTGATGGACCGTGTTATGGTCAAAGAAGGGATTAGCTAAAGCAGATCAAGCTGCATGTGAGATGGTGAAATTTGAAGAATGTAGGCCCCAAACAGCAAAATGACAGAAATATTAATGAATTTATTAGTGCTTTATACTTTCAAGATGATTTTGCAAAAGGATAAGAACAGTAGGGAAAAAAGGCAAAACAAAACCACCCCACAGCATAGACATGGCTGTCAATAGCCATTTAATCACTGATAAAACCTCAAATAACCCCAGTAATTTGTCTGAAGAGGTCTGTGGTGCCTTCAGCCCTAAAGGATGGCTGAGCTGGGGCAGGATCCAGCTCATGGCCACCCTTCACAGGCTGGTTGCTGACAGGAGGGTTGTGCCATGCACAGAGGAAGGTTTTGGCTTCTCGAAGAGCCCAGCTTGCCTGAACAGTAATTTTCTGCCTTCTTTAGGGAGGAGGAGGTTGGACGAGACAGAGGCAGACACAGGCTGGCTTTAGCTGGTTGGATCACACTCTTGTAAAATGCCTCTTTTACGGCGGATGTCGGGTTATCATCAGCGTGATGTAGCGTGACACCTCCCAGGCAGTGTCTTTGTACTCACCAGTTAGATCAGCATTCCAGCCTTGTCTACAGAATGTAAAGAAAATACCGGCATATGAGCAATGGTCCTGTATATCACCTGAAAAATCCTGTGGCTCCAGATGAAAGATGTCTTTTTGTTTCATAGGATTACTGGTCCTTTATTATTATTATTATTAAATAGAACCATTAGTTGTATTATTTAAGCAACTGTAGTTGCATTTTAGTTTTTTTTGGTTTGTTTGTTTTTCATTTTTTTTTTTTCCATTTTTCTGTGTCATGATTCCATAGAGATCAACTCAATGAAAGCATGTGGATTTGTTTTCATTCAAACTATGATTTATTTATTTATTTATTTATTTATTTCTATATGATTCTGAAGTCATTTGAAGGTAGAAGTTTGGATTTGTGCTAAAATTTGAGAGAGACTGCATTCTACCTAAATGTAGCTTTCTACCTAGATGCTTTCTATCTAAGCATCTGGGAATGTAACTCATTCCCAGAAAACAAGGAATTTAGGGTAATAAAACCCTATGCGTGTATGTCTGAAAAACAGAATACAGAGCATGGACAAAAATATGCTAAAGATGAAAAAAAAAACAACAATGCACTTGGAACCATTGTTAAGGACTGATATTTTGATCCTGTTTGAAATAGAGATGCAAGAATTCCCTTTGATAATTATACAGCACCGTCTTCTCTTTGGTCAAACAAAAAACTACAGCTGGCGTGACACCATGGATGGTGGCAGAAACAATTTGATATAAAACAGGTGTAAAATGGTAATCTGGGCCATAGTCACTGCAGTAAAACTTGAATCACTCTTGGGCATTCAACACAGGTGTCAAATTAATCCTTGATAGTTTGCCAAAATTGTAAGTATGTCAGATTGTTGTTACAGGGAATAAAAGGACATACTCTGTAGTTTCAGATGGAAAAGAAAAAAAAAAAAGTAGTTAAAGAAGTTTCAGTAGTTCAAGACATTACAAGGTTAATCTCTGTGGTGTTAACCTAAGAAAATACTGAGCTTACTTGTGGTTGTTAGTGTCCTGCCAAGCCAGCACGGGCTGAGGCTGTTCTGTGCTCTCCCTGCTGTTTGTACAGTGTTCATGTGCCAGCCTGTTCAAAGTACAGACTGGGAGCTTCTCAGAAACTCGAGGCTGTGACCAGTCTCCTGCAAAGCATTCAGAAGAGCAAAAAGACGTGCACAAACCCTGCAAGGTGCAGAGAGGACTTACATACAGTGCCATGTGAAAATGGTCTTGTTTAGTAGAGAATGTCAAAAAATGCAGTTCTCCTAACGGCTTGTTCTGATCTGAAGTGGGACTACTGTCTGGTACCTCGTGTCCCAGCCACATCAGCTCTATTTGGTCACAGAAAAAAAAAAAAAAAAAAAAAAAAAAAAAGTAGAAAAAGGAGTGAAGAATTTGCTGAGAGTAGCATGAAGAATAACAAGCGTTTCTGGCATTTATGCTGGCTGTTTAGGGGGGGGAAAGCAGTAATACAACTGTTTCTAAACAAGGGGAGTAAGTGGAGATATCAGCTCTCAAGGCAGCACTCTTCACTTCTCACTTACTGGGTGTTATGACACAATATCATTCATACTGCAAATTTGAAACTGTTCCTTTTGTACAATGTGGTGGGGCATGAAATACAAGTCCCAAGCCAAGACCTTTGGAACAATTTGTTTTTGAAACTGGAACGAGGGTGACTGCTGTGCTTCAGCATTATCTGTATATAACAGGTCAAGTTGCACCCTCACTACTAGTAACCTGTGTTCAGCAGAGGAAGAATGTGAGAAGTGAAAAACTGAGATTAATTCATTAGTGCTCTGGAATGACTGACTATTAATTATTGCTGAAGGAATAAGAGTGTCCACGATGAGAGTTTTCAAGTTTGGGATTGGAACCAAGACACATACCTTGCAGCTAGATTTTGTGGCTCATAGCCAGAAGTGTGTTTAACTAAAGTCTTTTTGAAATATGAGTCTTAATTTCCTATGCCCCTTTTTTGGCTTGCTCCCAGAGCTGACCATCATCCTGTAATGACCTGAAATGGATCCCCTGTCCTGATATCTTCAAATGTACTGCTGAATCTGGACCTTAGCTTGTATTTTTCCATCTGTAGTGATGATCGTGTGCTCCATTTAAGAAATATGAGCCAAAAGCTACAATCACCACACAATTTTTTCTCTATACGCTAATATGTGAGAAAGGCAGGGAAGGTTCTGTTTAATGTGAAGTTAATTGTGGAAGGGACTAGGTTTACTCATTACTAAATGACATTACTGCATTACTGCTACAAAAAGACAAAGTCCTGGTAATTAAGAGCAGGCAGTCCTTTACAATGCGCTGCGGAGACAGCAGCAATTCATCAGTGACATTTGCAAATTGTGGCACTGTGTGCTCCTTGCACAAAAGGCACAGCTGCCCACAGATAACATCAGTTCAGCAGCGATGGGGTCCCATTTGTTTTCTCTCTGCCTCTTGCTGTCTCGTTTGGGGAGCAGGTGAATATCAGCTGGCCCAATCTGCTCGACCTCTGGGGGTGGTCTTCTGGGAGGCACAGCTTGCTGGGCTGAGCAGCGATGCACTTGTTTGCCTTGCTGATCTGGGCATGCTTAGCCCAAAGGGTATTGCTTCTCACCTATTTTAGCTTAAAGCTTCTGGAGAGATGAAGTACTCTTGCCTTTTCCTTAGTCTCTGTTGTCCAACACATTAGTCAAAAAAATAGAGTTGTTGCTCAGCTTCACTATTTAGAGACACTAGTGTAAAGAACCACAATTCACATTGCAGGCTGTCCTAACTCTAAGCAATGGGTAAATGTTGCTTGTGCAAATTACAGTGACTGCAGAGTTATAGAGACTGTGCACAAGAGATTTCAGTTGCTACAGCTCAACCTCCAGCTGGTCACTAGTGGCAGAAATCCCCTATGCTGATGATCCCTGAAATAAGGGGAAAAAAGATAGTAAGTCTGTCAACAAGGTGTGTGGGGAAAAAAATGCATCTACATGCACAGATCTTTCAGATTGTATCTGGTTCAGATTATTCATGTTATTAAATATGTCCAGCCCTGGGCTGAGTGTTTGCTAGGGTTAGGGCCATAAACTGTCCTTCAACTGTGGCTGCCACGGCAGTGAGAAGTACTTAATGCATGGTCTTCCCTGGATTTTGCATCTTTATAGATGCCACGTAAAGTGTCAGGGTGCATCATTGCGTGGACTTCCCCTGTTTCTGTGTGGGTAGTTATGCTGGCCACATCTGCAGAGACTGTTGCTTGCTACCCTTGTTCTCCCCAGCCTGAGGATAACACGGAGAGTCAGAAGGCAGGACTATGGTAGGAATGCAAGCTGAAACATGTATGTTGCTGGCAGTGAAAATTATTCTGTCCTCCAGCTGGACTTGTGCATATTTGAGATGGCAGGCAGTACAGCAGGGGCTGTCCTCATGACAAAGGACCAGCAAATGCTCTGCGTAATCTCTACAGGACAGAGAGTCCCTGCTGTACTGCAGGCCTAGCCTGGTGCTATGTTGTCCAGAATAGGCAACAAGAGTGCACAAGGGCTGGCAGCAAGATTTTCTGTCTGCAGTGTAATTACAGGTGAAAGGCCATGAGTGGTTAATGGCATCAGATCCGTGTCCCTCCTCTTGTGGGGAGGGAGCAGACAGTGAGTGGGGGCCCTGGAGGAGACGGGCCCATTCCCCCCCATGCTGAGCCTGCTGAATACCGAGAAGCCACGTGTTACCCAACATTAAGTGCTACAGCGGGGCTTTCTCCAAAAGTTGGGAGGTCAGCTCTTGGTATGGGGTCAGAATGAGCCAGATGGTGGGAAGTAGAAGCCACCGAGTGAGGGCTGGCAGAGCCACGGGCTTCATTGGGGGCTATGGGTTGTGCAGGACAATGTCTTGTGTTCCCAACACCCCTCAGCTGCAATCCTTTCTCAGTGGCTCCAGGAAAACCCCAGTGACTCAGTTTCAGCGGAAACAGGCTAACAGGCTGGTGGGAGCATGGTAAGTGTCATTTTATGTGTAGTATCTGCTTAGCTTGCCACAGGTAGAACTACCCACCACGGCACGATCATCAATAGGGAAAAAACTCAGAGAGAAAATGTGGTGAACAGCACTGAGCCCATAGAAAACAAATGCCAGTTAACCACACACATGGCTGCCATGTGTGGAAGTGATAAATCATTCTGGGTTAGGCATGCATTGAGCTTTGTATGAGTTTCCCCACCAAAAAAAAATCCCAAACCCTGTTGCTATATGATCATGGAAAAAAATCCTGTATTTGTTAGCAAGGTCTGAAAACTAAATTTTCTACTTCTGCATTATATAGCATAGATTTACATGTCTTACAGCGACGTGGGAGTAATCTCTGGGCACTCTGCCTTTCAGAACAGGAAAAAAGCAGGCTGATTTGTTCCCATATATAGCATAAGCGAGTTGTTTGAGGACACTGGCTTTGTGTTGGCAGCCATTCCCCCAGTGACATTTGTGGCACGTTTCTGTCAAAGAACCAAAAGTGTGCAAGCAGTATCTTGAAATCCCTCATATTTTCAGCCAGGAGAGGTAAGTGCTTTGAAGAGTTGTGGGCATGCATTATTTCTGCGCTCTGGAGACACTCTGGGTGGGGGCAACCTGTCCTACAGGCAGGTTCTTCAGACAACAAGCTGTGCTCTCTGGCTAAGAGAAATGCTGCTGGAGAAACTCATGGAAAACACCTTTCTTGGTAGTTATCCTATTCTCAGATTAGGATGGAGGCATAGACCGGGGAACCCCCTGATAATGTGGCTCATGGGGTGAACATAAGGACACCTTAATTTTCTCATTGTGAGCTGGAAGCCCCGGGCTGTACTGGGAAATCATCAGCCCACAAGGCCGATACTGGAGATAATGAAAGCAGAAGTATTTGAAGAGAGCTCTAGAAACTCAAAAGCTGATTGAAGGGTGTTTGGAAGAAAATCACCTTGCAAAACATCTTGTCCATGGTAATCCCTGTAAATAAGATGTTTAATGTTTTGTGAAAGAGAGTTACACTTAGTATTTGAATCCTAATATTGAAAAATAGAGCATCTCAGCTTAAAGAGTAGAACCAAAATACGTGACTGTTAATATGCATCCATTTAGAGCTGTGAGGTCCTTTTCACTGCATCTTGAACCGAACCACATTTTTGTTCCTTGTAAAAACACACACATTTTTTTTTCAGTAATGCCTAACCACTCACTCCTATATGTTTATTGATAACTACAGCACTATTATACCCTTGGCTTACTACATTAAAGCAAGCTGATGTAGTGGCTTGGTGGAATTTATTTGAAAAACTGATAGTCTGTGGTCACAGAATTCCAAGTCTGAATCAAATGGCCAGTGTTTTTTTTTTTTTTTTTTTTTTTTTTTTTTTTTCCCCCTCAGGTGTGATTGCCAGAACATTTAGCAAATTCACATGTCCCAAATTTCTAGATGATATCTATATATAGAAAAAATTGTATGTGAGACACATCACTGGGCTGCACCGCTAGTGCTTGAATAAGGGGAGTTTTAGTATCAGCTTAAGAGCAGCTGGGAAAAAAGCATCTTACAGCTGTGGTACAGAAAACTAGTCCACAACTCTCAAATGTGGACCTAACACCGGACGCTACTTTTCATCCCTTCCTTATGCTGGAGAAAGGGTGTTGGTGTGGTGCGCATCCTCCATGTGCTCTGAAACACACGAGGATGCTTCCTCTTGTAAGTATGAGCACTGGGAGACCTCAGGTGAACAGCGTGTGCTGCAGCAGGAGAGCAAGTGAGCCCCACACACAGCTGTTGGAAACTCCCGATTCCTATCCTGGGCTGAATCTGACTCCTTGGGTGAGCACTTGGCGTGGGCTTGGGGGACTTCCCACAGAAGGGACAAACTCCTGACAGGGTGCTGCTGGCTGGGGGCTTGCCCAGGATTTTCTAACTTTGTTTTCTGTGAGGGAGAGTCCTAATAAATGCATATACATGTGTGCAGAACCTGATTTTATTTTACCCTCGGGTTCAAGTTCAATGCTTTTTAGAGGGAAATATTGGCAATGTCTTTATAAGCATCAAAATTAAGAGTTTTCTTCCTGCAAGCTGGCTCTTGTTTCTCCAGAAACATGGGTAAAAGAAAGGAAAGTACAGTGCTCTCTGAACCTGAGGGAAATACATACTGATTGAAATTTCTTACCTTGCTGGTTTTGTCAGAGATAAGAGTTTTGTGTTGTCCCAACCCTCCTGCAACATTTTTTTTTTCCTTTTTTTTTTTTTTTTTTTCCCTGCAGAAGCCTAAACATAACTGGCAGAAATTACTAATTTCTGCATGAATTGGGGGGTATGGGAATGAGAAGAAAAGGGAAGAAGGGGAAAGTGAAGAAGGAAAGGCACTTGCTTTGGCCAGAATAATTTGGACATGCCACTGATCATCCCATCACTTGCAATTGGCCCAAGCGACCAAGCATGCTGCCTGTGTTTCACGTTTCACCTCTAAGCAACACCTTGCCCTTTCCCTATTCTTACATGTCACCCTGGTGAGTCTGGACTGTAAATGCCCGCTTTTGTGTTCCTAATGCTACTGAAGTACGCATGCATGCAGCAGAGTGGATGTGCATGTAGTGAGCTGGTGCCTGGCGCTGAGCGCAGGAAGGAAGGATGGCCTTGTGGTTACAGCACGCCTCCTGCACTCGAAGAGTTGTGCATTGTTGCTTCTCGACCTTACGTGCCACGCTGCCTCCCTGGCCCTGGTTCAGCAGAGCTCTTACAAATGCCATTTGCTTACAGTGTGTGCAGGTGTATACCTCTAAGCTGCAGAAACTCCTGAGCCTGCTCCTGGGTTCGACTCAACGAGAATGTAAGCTAGCAAGAATGAGGCACCTGCTGGGGGCAGCCCCGTGCTGCCCCGGGGCTGTGCTGCCAGTTCCCACCTAGAAATTGGAAGAAGGAAGGGTAATGCAGGCTGCTAGGATGGGAGGGCAGATATCCTGAGCCACTGTTATGATGCCTATGTATGTGTCGAAGGTGAGGGAGAACAAGAACTCTAGAAAATCAGCAATGGTGTGGAGAGGAGTTTGCATATGCATGAGTTTTTTAAAGCGCTTGGGGCATGTTGAGTACAGAAGCTGCATTATCTGAATACAGTGACATAGATGCATTATGCCTTACAACACCATGAGCAATGATTTATCATTAATTACCATGATGGAGCAGTTAGCCAACTTTGTTTCAGTGTTAGCAAGCTTTTGCTTTAAGGGGAATGACTGTATGCATCTGGGAATTCCCTCTTTTCTCCAGAGCCCTACTGTCATTTCCCTTGGCAGCTCAGTGTGTCCCTCCTTCAATTGCTCCACATACTTTTCCATCGACTTGAAAGTCCTGCTTGGTGATAGCTGTGTCTGGTTGAGCAAGGCATCTCTCCAGAGCCTCGGGCCCTGCAGTGTTAGAGGTCTGCACTTTGCTGGGTGGTGCTCCCTGAGAAGGGTTGCACCAGCTGCTTCTGCGGTGCACCGCACCCGGCCGAGTCTGGTGGGGACAGTCAGAGCTGGGGGCCTTGAACTGCAGCGTCCTACACAGGAGCTCTGATGTTACTCAGACACCACATTAATCGGTGCACATCAGGAACTGCAGCAGGGGCTCTCACCAGGCGGTGAAACCAGCATAGTGACGTTTCCGTTCCAAATTACTTTATACAGCTTGGAAGATCTGCTGTTTTTCAGCTCGGTTGTACCACTCTCTAAATATGAGTAATGCAGCTCTCAGGGTTCTGCTGGGATTTCCACGCTAGAGCTGCTGCGTTTCTCAGGGAGGCCGTTTTCCAGGGTGGGTGGGGGAAGCCGGGCTGGTGCAGGGGTTTCCTTACTCACTTTGGGGAAGACGGGGTTGAAACCAGGTGAAAGTTCAGGCTTGGACCAAAACCTAGAAGCTTGCGTTTCCCTCCTGCCGTGTCAGTGTGGGGTGAATCATCCCCAGCGTGGTGTAGTGTGTGCTGTCGGGGTACAGGGGTTCCAGGGATCTTCTCTGACTGGCACCCAGAATCTGATCATGGTCTGAGCCCTCGGGTGGGGGCATGGCGAGGAGCTGGCAGGTCTTGTCTCCTTCTGGTGGATGCAGCCAGTGAGGACAGCTGGGCCTGGAAAGCAGCCGCATGGCCTTGGTTGCATTTGCTTGTGGAAAGGTAGTGAGAGCAGTCAAGCAGGGCACTGCAAGTTTCTTCTGCGTCTTCCCATTTGTCAGTGGTGCCAAAACCAGTGTGGGCTGGGGGTGGCCAGGACATTGACAAGAGGGGGTCACAGAAAAAGACGGAGCTAAGGGAAAAACATGGAGTTTGAGCTTTAATAGTAGTAAGGTGGAGGCCATGGATGGATAAAAGGAGTTGGTAAGACAAAAGGGTGTCAGGCTGTGGGCGTCCGAGGCCGGTGGTGGAGATGGATGAGCAGTAGAGTCTGGGTGCCAGGCCTAGCAGCAGAGCGACCGAGAGGCCCTGCACTTAACCTGCTAAGGCTGGTCCCCAGGGCAAGACGTCAGAGGGAGGCTGGGAAAGGAAGGGCGAGGCAGTGAGTCAGCCCCACAGCTGGAGCTGGAGGGCAAAGCCTCCCAATCCCATGCAGGCTGCATCTGCCATGGCTTCAGTGCCTCCCCTCCTGGCTGAGGCAAACCCTGTGCCGGGTGTCCCCCTGGGGTGTCCAAGCTTGAGCCTCCCCAGTGCAAGCCTGGGCTCTGTAAATCCCTCTGGAAAAGCAGCAGCAGCGTGGGAGGTGACAGGCTGTGCCCCGAGGTGCTTCCAGCAGCTCCAACCAGCAGCGGCTTCCCCAAGGTTTTGGCGCAGTGTGTGGCTGCTCATGTGCTCACGCAGCAGTGCGTTGTTAAAGCAGACAACGACATGTGCAATTAATTGGAATCGCCCAGTATGTCCATCCAAAATTTGGCTGCAGAGAGAGGGGGTGGCTGGCAGGGAACAGCCCCAGCTGGGTGACTTCCTTTTCTCGCCTATTCACCAGAACCAGTGCTGCCTGAGCAGGACATCAGTAATGCAGGCAGCCTCCTCTGAAGTGTTAGTGCTGCATGGAGAACATTTTTTAAGCTAAATGAGTCAGATTTCCAACAGTCAGGCATTCATCACCTAGGTATACCCTGAGGTACCCTTACTTATAGCTGGAAACACTAGTGATTTAATAATAAATAAAGGTCCCTGTGATCAACTTCTAAAAAACACTGTAATGTTCTCTGGATTCCTTAGGTGAAATATTGTTTTTCATTAACATGTTCCTACCCTTTTCAAAGACAGTATGTCTCCATTTTTCTTGTTTCCATGTAATAAAGCTGTAAAAATAAACAAATGCTACGCACATAAGTATGCTTGATTTTAGGCAATATTTTACAAAGTCACCATGGACTTTGAATAACTCAAATAAACTTCTACTATTATGCAAAGTATGGCTTGATGAAATATTTAAGAGTGAACTGAACATTTAAGGTTGAAATATGTCAGTCAAAGAACATAGTTTAAGACATAGTTTCTTATGTAATTAATTTAATAAGAGGAAACTATAGGTTCCAGTTGGAGACTAAGCTTTTATCCACACTAGACAACACTGCAGTATTGTCTTCAGTATTAAAGGTCATGCCGTTCAGCAATGTAAAGTACACCAGATGTGCCAAAGGTCATTTCGAGCTGCTTTGTTCAAGACCCATGCTTACCTTAAAATGTACCTACCTAGGAGGCTTAACTATAAGTCAGAGAAAAGCCAATAAAAATTCCTGGGAGGTCAGCTGAGTGATGATTTGAAAAGGTTAATTAATGTTCTTTACAAGGACACTTTTTTTCCTTCAGTAGTAGAGTAGCAGCCTATCAATGCAGAATCATAAACTTCGTTATTCTTTGGAAACTCCAGATGTCACCTGTAAAAAAGGAGAAGTGTGAAGTGCTAGTTCTGAGGCTGAGTCTGTAATAAATAGCATACATATTTGAAGGGATATCAAATGCTACCAGGTGTAACCTTGCATGAGGTTTTAAATTCTGAATTTCAGATAAAATTGAATAACATCATTAATAAAGCTTTCATTTCCTTTCTTCGAACACCTGCTAATGGTTTGAGGTAAGAGTTCACCAAGATGAATCATAGGAGCACACATCTCTCAAGCTGTTGGTGCAGGCTGTTTGCAGACTTGGCCATAGCTACAGTATTTATTGATTTACAACCTGTTCTTCCCTGAGAGCTATTTCTTCAGTCCAGACACTGGGGAATCAGCTTTACGTAAGTGAAAGCTTAGCTCCCTAAGTAGGATATGGTGTCTATTAGAAAACCATTATCAGTGTTTTTCCAGCGAATTAGCTTACTGCAGCCCTTAGGAATGTGCAGATACATGGAAGCGAAATTCACATGTGCCTTTGTTTTGACCAACAAAGGCATCAAAATCAGCTTCCAGCTTTCTGCAAAAACATTTCAAAATCCATAACAGCAGAGTGAATCACAGAGGAATTACCAGCCCCCCCCCCCCCCCCCCCCTTTTTTTTTTGTTAACTCTTGCAGTGCATTAATGCTGGGGGTCTGGGGGTCCATGTTGCAAGTGTGATATTACCACTGTAATGCTTGCAATAATTCCTGATGTAGATCAGGCCTGAAGTGGCATGGTAAATTGAACCTTTTAATTTTCCTCTCCACTAACATGCTTGTCCATGCAACCCTCCCTCATTTTGTTTTATAGGCTTTGTGCAATGCTCCCTGTGCCACTTTCCACACTTGGCCTTTACCTGCTGTTCAGACACCTGGCAATATGAGAGAGCTGGGGGCTGCCTGAGAAGCTGTGTCAGGACCTTTTTCTAGACATATTCTTAAGTAAGTCACAGATACCCCAAATGAATACCTAAACAATTTCAAGTAAATACACAGTTATGATTCTAACACAATTGTTGGATTACGATAGTTTGTGGTCAATGGGGTGTTACTTTACAGAGAAAATCTGCCTGGCTTTATGGTTACACTACACCGTTGAATCCATACTTTGGCTGCGATACTGACAGACCAGATGCTCAGAGGCCTGCTTAAATGTGACTTGCTGCATAATGGTACAAACAAAGAGCTGATTAATTTCATGATCAGGAGTCAGCCTGCTGTTGTAACAGTAGCAGTGCTCTGGATCCCACTGCTAGATTCAGATCGGTGTGGAGTGATGTTGGAGCACCGTGCTTGGCTGGCAGGACTCCAGGTGAACCTCTCTGCCAGCTATCAGGATACACAGTATTTAAATCCCAATTTCCTGCACTGCTCAATGCCCAGTGGAAATTCCCACACATGCTATCATTCATGCCTGTGACTCTCTTGCATTTAATTATATAAATATTGTACTTCCATTCTTGACATCTCACAGAATTATGGAGAAGCATGGGGAAAAAATGTTTTAACCACTGAGCATCCATGCAAAATTTCAGTTTACTTTTAAAATGATTTTGCACATATATTTTATGTTCATTAAACCCCAAATCTGAGGTTACTTTTTTAGGACCTGGCTCCCCAGAACACCAGATACATGCTTCTGGCACTCGTGATAGTTGCTGTGGGGGTGGGGCCATCATCCTTGGTGTCATCATCCCCCGGTCTCCTGGTGTGACAAGCAGCAGCACACTGCTGACAGTGAGTGTCCTTGTGAAAGAGAAGTTACGGATTTTCAGTGAAATGCCTCCTCGCAAACGGATAATTTTTGGTTGCTAGCTTGTTGCAAAACAGTCCCCACCAGCTTGCAAAACTAGCTTGTGGCGTACAGGGGCTGAAGCATTTGACCTTGGACAAGGCTGCAGGGCCTGGAACATGGTGCTTTGCTTAATGCAGTCGTGGTTTCTCCAGCATCCCGAGGAGAAGCACCTGTGATTGCTTGTGAGACAAGGTTCCTGTTAGTTTATACCACCAACCACACTGGCAGCAATAAGCTCCCACTTGCCAGCCAGCTCCTCTAAGGCATGCCTGGGCTGCACTTTGAGCTCCAGTGCTGGAGAGAGAACCAAAGATCACAGGTTAGCCAACGCTGTACCCATCTCAGCATTAAAAACAGATAGTATGTGGTGAGGGGGCTGATAACCTGTTCTTGTCCATTGCTTTGCTGCTAAAGAGGTCGTAAAGGCTCTCCTGGCAGATTGTTCTGCCTCCACTGTCTGATGAGTGTGGGGTGAAGCGGTCTGAGCCCCACACAGGACAGTGACAGCACAGAAGTGTTGCAGACATAGGCCTAAGCAATCTCTGCCTCTGCTTTTGTTGAGGTCCCTGCTTGCCTGACACTGCAAATGCCTTTGTTTATGCCTACCTTGGTTAACTCTCCTGCTGGGACTTTCCTCGGCTCTTTCGCTAGTCAGGCTTTCAGCTTCTTCTGCAGCTGGCCCTGGAGGTCTGCCCAACAAAACACACGTAGGCACCCTGGTGTTTCTCGTAGCACAAGCAGAGGGAGAGACAGACCCTTGGCTGGAGCAAATCATCACGGCTCTCTCAGTTCAAGTGGGCTTTGGCCCACTAGCTGAGATGCTAGCTGAGAAAGGTTGCTTGGCATTTTCTCCCACGAGTTGCTCTCTCAGTCATACCAAGAAGTGCTTCTGAACTGTCCCATACCCCTAGAAGTGAAGGGCATGTGCCACCAACAAAGGGGCTGAGGATAAAAGTGGTGCTGGGGCTCAGCTCTGTCATGAGAGGTTTGTTGCTTGTATCTGAGGCAGCAGCTCTCCCCGTGGCACCTCTTCTGAGGAAAAAGGACTGAAGTTTCCACCCCTGTAAACTTTGCCCTTGCGTAAGTGCCAGTTTCCCACAAAAAAGGAAACGAACGAAATGAAAAAACCTCTGGTCTGATGGCTGAGGAAGGGCAGGAAATGGTGTTTCTAGAAACCCAATGAAAGATAACAGTAGAGAAGCAAAGCTCTTGAGATGAGAAGATATGGGGGCACACTGGTTTTACCATTTCGGCAAGTGGAACCGCATCTTACTGGAGTGCTCCTTGCACCATTTCTGCACTGCATGCGTGTTTTGCTTTGCTCTTTCAGTGGGTTTGGGAGATTCCCTCCATGAAGAGGAGAGTTGCTCTACTTTGACAGAATGTGAAAGGAAAGACACACGTTAAATCTTTCCAGGGGCCGGGGGATGGCTCCTACTTGGCAGCGCTACAGCAGAGACATACTGTAGGCTGTAGGCTGCACATCTCACTGTTTCCATGCTGGGCACAATTTATGCAGATCAGATTGAAAGTTGCATTTTGTATTAATTGCAGACTACTTGTGAGGTGGCTTTAGCCATGGGATTTCATTTTTCCTTCCTGATTTTTTTTTTTTTTTTTTTTTTTTTTTTTTAAGATGAAAATAGCTGTGGCTATATTAGGGCTGTGTAAACTTTCTCAGATTTCTCTGATCTGTAAAAATCAATTCCTTTGGCTCGAGTGTCTGCAGCTGTTAGGAAGGCACTCTTTGCCATGGATTTAGTGGTTTGCCTGAATAAACCAGCAGAGCAGGACACAAACATTAAGAGCAGTGCTTATTGAATGTGAATGCGGTGGAGGAGAGCAGAGGCGAGTAAAGGTGCGAGGTTTCCAGAAGTAGCCTTCCTGCGTACACCCACCATCCCCAGAGAGCCAGCAGAAGTGGGTCTGTAGTTTCAGGTAAACAGTCTTGCAGTGCAGACTTTGCTTTGCTAATGGACTGTTTCAAAAACCTGTAGCAAGGGACATTTCACAGTCCCTGAATATAAGTTATTGGGAACAGATTTCATTGTTTTTTTCTTACATAACACTGTTGTTCACCCAAACTTATTCAGCAAAAATCAGGGACATGCCACAATCCCATCCAGAGCTGGAGGGGCATCTGAGTAACGTAGCTCAGATGCTAGAGCAAAACCTTAAAAAATGTTGTCTGGGGCACAGAGACTGAAAATCCAAACCAGACCTAATTTTCTATATAAAATTTCTGTAGGCCCTGAAGTATTTAGTATAGATGGGTAGTTTCTGCTTGTGGAGTATGTAAGTTTGAGTTCAACTAAGTTGTTTTCAGATAACCCCCAAAAGTTAAGACAAACAAAATGTTAAATAAACAAGTTGTCTTCTCCAGTTGTTTGCTTGTATTTTTATCTATGCCAGACATAAACACTGGGGTGGAGGTTACAAAATCACTCAGGACATACCAAACAGTAACAATCTAATCACAGTGGAATAGGTGGGGAGAGGTGTTCATCAGTTAAACAAATCAAGCAGCACTTTCCCTTGTGCATTCAAATAAAAAATGTCAGAAAACCAGAGATATTGTCTGAAGCACAGGAAAAGTAGATTTTTGTATGAACGATATAAGCAAGACAAAACTCCCCAGTAAAAATCAGAGATTATAGGAACAAACACATGAATACTTTTTAGTACACTCTGTTATTTTTTCATTTTCTTCATTACTCACATAGCTAACATACTTTACATAACTAATGGAGAGCCGCATTTGTTTTTCACAAATATGTTTTCAATACAACCTGCTGCACTCTGCAAGTCAACAGGGCAGCATTTGTTCTTCAAATTCCCCCCTGCACCTCTTCTTCTACTTTGAGATATTCAAAACTGGGAAGAACTTACATAACTTTCTGACTCCAGAGAGAAGTGTTTTTTTTTTTTTCAAAGTCAGTTATTATGGTTCAAGAAATACCTTGACTGAATCTCCTACTAGAGTGTAGTGGTTACTGTAATGACATTTTCAGAACATAATTGGCACAAGCCCTACCTGCTATGAAGAGGCTCTTCTTTCAGGACATGCAGGGCCTTTGGCATTCATTAATGTGCATTAACACTTGCAGATGAAATATTTAAATGCGTGTTGGTGGGGTTGTTTATCTTTAACATAGGGATTGTGGATATGCATTTTGCATACAAATGAGCTGTGTTTATCTTCTTTTAAAAATAATAATAACGAAAGTATCTGGATAGTACTTTTCTCATCAGTTATCATACTGATGTCTGCATTCAGCTCAGAGCATTTCCAAAGACCACTAGTGCTGCATCTTAGCTTACTTTCTCCCAGCGTGGTGATATCTGGTAGGTACAGACCATCCAGACAGCACAGAGTCCTTGGCAAGAGGTTTTCAGGGTCCTCAGGGGAGCAGGGTGCAGTGGCACCTTTTGGCATGGGTGGGCTGTCCCTGGCCTGTATGCTCCTGGGCAGTTTTAGCTGATTTCCCCTTAGCTGTCTTGAATTTCTGTAAGCCATGTTTAGTAAATCCTCCTACCGTGCTTGTCCATACCAGCGCTGCAGAAGCTGACAGGGTGAGGTGGAGATCCTTGCCCACAGGTGTGAAGCCTGTGTCAGGTCCAGCTCGGTGTGACCGTGCTCCCTGCAGACCACCTCTCCTGATGAGGGAGACAAGGCCGAGGTGGCCCCAGTGCCTTGGGGACAGCATTGCCTTTCCAGCAGCAGGACTGGCACCTGGGAGGAGGACCTCCTATCTATATGCTGCTCTGGAGGCCCTTAGCCAATTGTATTTTCCTTGCAACTATGACCACCTCTGCTCTGATTGACATTTCTTTTAAATCAAAAGAGGGAAGGAGAATGAGGCTGTTATGACATAAAGGAGGAAGTTTTGGCTCTTGTCAGAAAATGCCTTGCACATAGTATTTTAAAGATACCTATTTTTACAGCTGTATCAGGAGAGAAAAAAAAAATCTGGGAATAAATGACTACCTAGGAGTGGTGTTTCAACTGGAACATAACACAAAGTACTCTTAGGCTATTTTACATTTTGTCTTCTGATCTGAAAGATGCCATTTCTCAGTGTTTTAAGCTGCAGTTGCATAAAAGTTGGAGTGTTGTTGACTTACATTTACTGAAAGTATCTGGATTCAGATTCACAGGGTGAATTCACAAAGTGAAAGCATTTCTTGTTTTATTTTGTTGTGGTCTGCTTGAAAAGATTTGACTGGATACCTGTATTTGCAGACTCCTTTCACTGAGCTTATGTTTATAGGTACATTACTCGCACAGCTTAAATAGGGAAGGAAGCTACCTAAGCCAAGCATTGATCTGGCAGCATCTCACTGCATTGAAACCAGGTCTTCTCTTATTATAGGAAAGTCATTATAAATCACTCCCCTTAGCTGGCACAGTGGTACTGGCAAAAGTTTTGATGCACAGAATAGACCTGGCCTTTGTTCCCCTCACCCACTATCTCTGCAAAGCAGGAGGTCAGCTCATATCACAGTGAGGCTAGTCAGCTCCTAGCACCAGCAGCTGTCAGATTTCTGCTAGTTTTACTGGATCCAGCTGTCAGATAAGGGCAATTAATTACTCTTAAGTGGTTAAATGACAACTGTAGTCATTTGTCCCACCTGCTGTATAACGTTTTATGTTTCAGAAAAAATACTTTAATTCATTTTTCTGCTTGGCATGCATAAATCTGGACTGGCAAATACTGCTGTGCTGTGCATTCACCACAGTACTGGTGATGCAATGTACTTAGGGAATCCTTACTGGTGAGATCATATAATGGAAAAAAGAAGAAGAATAGGTGGGAATGCCTTAGCTTATTTGTTATTTTATAATATAGGCATATTAAACTGTCTGAAATGTGCCTTCAGTATGAAAAACTTAATATTTTCAGAAATTATGGTGCAATGGACTATATACCCCAGCCTGTTGCTGGATCTGGGTGTACTGGCCACCACACTGGGACATGCCACTTTGGAGCAGATCTTCAGTACAACTCAGACGTGTTTCTCAGGGACTTTCCGTAAAGGTAAAAAATATATCCAACAGAGATTTTCTGTTGGATATCGTAGCTAGCTGAACACTTGAGGCTTGTTTTTGCACAACAGTATGTGTTCACATTTTCTTGTCTTCTGTGTAATACAGTTGCTTGTATTTAATGAACTTTTACTCTATGTGAAAGCTAAAAGCTGTTTCTACCACTTGAGATGTAATCCATTTGCTTTTATCCATTTAGGCAAACAAAAACCTTTTTTTGGGAAATGACTGGTGTGATACTTTTGGCTCTTGGTACAGCTACTGTAAAATTTTGTACTATTCTTTATGGTGTGCGATAAATCATGTATAATTAATACATTTTCAGTTTTAGTTCTTCTCTCCTTTTTTCCACTCCTTCATTGAGCCACATTTATTCATTGTGTTATGTTTCAGGTTGAACAGCTCTTCCAGAAAGACTTGGATAATCTTAAATACATGGACTGCAGTGGCACCAAAGTTAAAACAGCTGTGGCTACTTCCCATCCAAGCAGCACAGGAAAAGGCCTGTGGTCCTATTGTCTTCCTCGTTCCTACATTAGCAGAAAAAATACAGTTTTATTTTTCAGGGAAGGCAATTTAAAAGCCGTCATGTGCACCTTCGGAATCAGCACTGAATCAGCCCTGAAGGCCGAGGTTCAGCTGTGATGCCCTGCACCTTGTTGATGTTCTTGCTAGTCCCGTCCCTCGCTGCCAAACTGTGCGCACGCGGGGGTGAGGGCAGTGCATAGCTATGCGCACTGCCTGTGTCTATATTTGTAAGATATACGGTACAAGGAATGTTCCCAGGCTCTGGAACCTGACTATCTATACCCTTAAATCGTTAAAACAGTCCCATGTGCAGTTCCAGCCCCTGCCAGCCAGCGCTCACAATTGCCAGGCACTTATTTGGAAGTTGGCGTGGGCCAGGGCCCGTGTCCAGCAGGCAGCTCGCACCCAGCCATCCTCCCCTGGAAAGGAGGAAGGCTGAACAGTATAGACACAGGCTGTGCAGTGCCAAAGAGCAGTCCCTCATGTGCCAGGCCTGCCAGAGGAGCTGAGGCCGCTGCCCATTGCCCTCTGCTGATGGGTGGGCAGCTGGGTTGCAGGCAGAGTGAGCCAGGAGGCCTCACACCTTTTCCCAGAGCATGCTCCTCAGCAGGAGCACATGCACCACAGCTCTCCAGCTATTCAGTGAGACTGCCTTCCTTTCCGGTGCTCTTCAGCCACCGGTTTGTTCGCAGAAGTCCCTGATGTGTGTGTTACACAACGCAGTCCTACCCAGTCTATCTACTGTAATTGATTCTGCTGCAGGCCATCTTCCTGTGTCCTCTCCAAAGTATGCTGATCAAGCTGCTTGCCATGGGTGAAATAGGTTCTTTCTTCGTCGTTTTCTTGTGCTTGGGGGCAAGGGGGAGTATCTATCTATCATATTCTCATCAGTTTCCAGATGAAATGTGAGCACAGAGTATGCTGAAAACATTCAGCCTTGTAGAAATTAACTTGACAAGGATAAATAGATGAGTCTGAAGAAATAAGTAGCACAGGCCTTTGTTTGGATGTTTTTTCTTGAATCTTATCCATTACAAAGCATATAAATGAGGTAACAATGAAAAGAGGGCCATCACAGAGTGTTACACTGTAATGAATATTGTACCTCATGGTTAGAATTCAGTTTGCAGTGTTTGCGTTTTGTTTGAGAGGCTATGAAAAAAGAAGCATGAGGTTCGTATTCCACTATAACTGGAAAAACATCCTTCTCACATCCTACCCCAAGCAAACCTACTTCCTATCCAAACCAAACAAACATAATACCTGCAGAAATGAAGGGTTTTCTGTGAGATGCATGCTTGTGCCAGTGTAACTTTTAGGAGATTGAGTTATTTAAGCCAAATTTCTTTTGGCAGTATTATAGCTGTGTATATAAGTGACAGTAAAAGAATAGCCTTAGCTGAATTTACGTTTATAAAACTTGTAAACACTAGTAACAGTTTGAGTTGCAAAGCTCTCACAGTTGTCAGCTGCTTGTTCCCCAGTGCATAAATCTTACCTTAATTAGAGAGATATATTTAACACATTATGATATATATTTTTTTTTTTTATCTTAGGTAGAGTTCAATATAAGTGTAAAGCTTTTTTTTTTTTTTTTTTTTTTTTTTCCATGATAACTTTGTCACAGAAAATATTTCTTCACAGAACACCTTCATTGTAGTTTATTGTTTGCTTGTAGTTTGTAGTAGCATTTCAGAATGATTAGATTATAATGGGGCCAAAGCATAAATGACTTTTGACATAACTGAACTAAAACAAAACAAAACAAAAAAAACAACAGTTAAAACAATGTACTTAATATGATAAGAAGCTTCTTCACAATGGATGGTGTTCTATTTATTTATTTATTTCCTATCAACAGTTATCTGAATACTCCTACTTGAAAAAATACTAACTCTCCTGCAAGTTAGAGACATTAGAGACAAAGTCTGTAAGAAAAAATCCTCTGTGAACGGATTTCTTCTTAGAAAGGAAAAGAAGGTGGATCTTCCCCATATGGGCTGAAAGAGGACACCTTCCAACTGGCATTTTTTTTAAGTCTGATTTGATAAAAGGCTTTGTTGGACCTAGAGAATCAGGTGGTTCTCTCTCTCATTCTTCAGACAACTTTAAAAGCCAAAATCGTTTCTTTCATGTGTGCTACTGTCAGCCCCAAAACCAAACTTTGTTTTTTGAAGGTTTTTTTTTTTTTTTTTTTTTTTTTTTTGTTTGCTTTTGTAGTTGTATGATTTAAGTTACAGCACCTAACATAAGGTACTGCAAAATGCCTTATAGACCTGAGCATCCCCTATTGTGTGTTTGCCTTCCTAACAGGAGTATCACTTCAGTGTTAGCAAACGTGCTGCCAAAGCACTGACAAACATCATCCACTGACTTGGAGTGTACCCATGTACCACTAAGTAGTAAATCACTACTTTTGTAGCATTGAGCTTTTGCATTCTTGCTTACCTCATCTCATGAAGATGTAGTGTTATCCTGTATGTCTGTTCTGGGAATTCACATACATACAGTAGTGTACACCTTCACCTGGCATCAAAATGTCCTGACCGTAGTCAAGGACAGACGCAAGCTGAAAACACATTGTGGGTGTCATGTTCCAAATAACCAGACCAATTTGTTTTTTCTTTATTTTCTTAAAACAAACATTGTCTCATTTTTTTTGTTGATAGTTATGTTCTAAGTAAAACTATTAGAAGGTTTTTGAAAAATATAATAAGTATATTAAACCAGTATTCCAGAGGGCATTTACTTATAGCCAGCTAAAAGCTTTTGGATGAAACTGTAACAAGCAACTAATGACTTTTCAGAATTCTTTTGTGGCATTTTTCTTGGTAACATTTCCCCATCTTATCTAGTTATTCAAGCAAATTCTATTTGTGCCACCTCCCTTACGACCCCTGAGAGTCTGGTTTGAGAGCAGAAATTGGTGCTTGTCCTTTTGGCTATGCTGCTGCCTGGCTCCTCTGCAGAAGCACTTCTGGAAGAGGCTGTGGAAAGGCCCAGTGCCTTGCCCCTGTTTCTAATCATGAGGATGGGCAGACTGGTGCATCCATGCTGATCTCCCAGTGTGGGGGCACCACATGCACAGGGCAGGGAAGCCATGAGGCTGAGTTTTTGTCTTACTGTCCCTCCCCAACAGAGAATAGTCCCCTAAGGACTGGGGCAGCCATGCTCAACCAGAGGGAGAGGCAAGATGCTGAGATGGCATTTTCTCCCAATATGCAGAGTATGAGCTATCAGTAACCAGTCTACAAAAAGTAGTATAGAGAGCATGATAAGGTCTGAAAACCTCTGCACCAGGTGCTGTGATAATCAAAAACCAAAGAGGACACATGGCAAATGCAGGAAAAAGGCAGGAGCTTCAGCTGGAAGAAAAACTAAAGCCAGAAAAAGGTTAGTCTAAGATGCAACAGTTCCTGCCAGAAGAGAGTACAGGACCCACTCAGAGGATGGATTTTATGGACTGGAAAAGGCTTTGAAGAAAACATGAAGGAAAAAAAAAATGAAAGAAGGGAAGAAAGAGAAAAAGGCCTTGTTTGCACTCTAAGTCCCCCAAGCAGTAACCACATCCTCTCTTCCCCCAGCTGCTTTCCTTTAACTGCCCCGCCAATGCAGTTCATATGGGCAGCGCTCACATTTGGAGTGTGAATCTGTCACTTGGCAATGATGAGGAAGCACTTCCTCCTGACCTTTCTCTTTGTACCTTCCCATAATTTATGGCTGTGAAGTTTGTTCAGCTGCTAGGCTGGGGTCTGTGTGCCACCTTCCAGCCCTGATAGGTCTTAAATTTGGCAGACCAAGTACGGGGCTGATGTATATCACTGCAAACAGACAGACCAACATTGCCCACCCCTTCCATCCACACACTGTTACTTCATTTTCAGGAAAATATAAAGAAATATAGTCCTGAAAGCTGGGTTGTGTACTGGTTTGACTGGCAGAGTAAGAGACATTATGAATTTCCCTACAGCCAGACCTGCTTAAAGGCAGCATTTTATAACATTTCTTCTGGGGGTAGGTGGGGAACGGAGCTGGGGCCACAAACAGACTCCAGCTGCAGGTAACGCAGTATCATGGCAAATCCTTGGAGGATGGGGGGCTGCCCCCAGGAGGCAGCAGCCCCTGTTTGCCCTAGCATCCTCCTGGGGAGCAATAGTGCAAATGCTGGGACTTGGATTTTCAGGGCTTCCAGGGATCTTATTGCAGCTGAGACAGTAGTTGCTGAGCTTGCACAAAGTAATCCATGGGAAAGAGGCTGCAGCACATTTGCAGGAGGCTTCCTCTTGGGAAACCAGTGGCTTGCTTTGCGATTGGTGGCAGGCAACAGCAGAAACTGGTGTTGTTTTGCCACCTTGCAGTCTGCAAATCTTCAGAAGTTGATGTTCTGCAGCTGAATTGTTTTGAATTCTACTGCCCTTTGCTCTGTTAAGAACTGAATTATCAACCCTGCTACAGCTAATTCTTCACTGGTGTCACAGAAACGTGCAGCAATGTAACCAGAAACATTGACTCGGGGTAGATGTTTTCAGAAATCTTTATGATAACTTCACTCTTCAGAGCATCCTCTAAGGAAAACAAACAAACAAACAAATGAAAGACCACCACCACTGAAAACAAAAACATAAATAATAATAATAAAAAACCTTTCTATTTTTTACTTAGCTCTTTTATTTTTTTTAATTATTATTATTTTTTCTTCCTTAATCATTTATCATTTTTGGTCTGATTATCTCCTCACATGACACTTCCAAAGCATACAAATAGATAGGTAAAAATACAGAAGGTATTCCTGAGCGGTAAGTAAACAGGCCAGGCCAGGATCAAACTATAAAGGATCTGTATGAAGCAATCCAGGTATTTCCCAGAGCTGAGCCTCTAGTTGTCAGTTTGTTTTTTTTTTTCTAAGTGTTAATAATTTCAGGCACAGCAGCACAGAGATTGCTGGCATATGTACACAGGTTGTCAGCATTTGTGGGGGAGGGGAGGAGTGTCATTGCTCAGAGCGAATCTACTGGGCAGCGAGCACTGAAAGAGCAGCACAAAGCATCTATTTCCCTCTCATCCGGGAAAAGCACCCAAAGAGCTGGCAAGTTTACAAAGAGGAGAAGGAGGGGGCTACTGCAAATATCAAAGACAGAGCTCGCTGCTTACACGAGACAAAAGAGAACCAGCTGGGAGGCTGGAGTCTGGAGGACGCAAGCAGCAGACCTAATTGATGTGGCATTGCAAAAAGCTGAGTGCCTGTCCGAACAATGGCCTGTGTCTTGGTCAATGTCAGGAGAACTGCATCGGTGATAGCTCCAGTGGGAAATATGTAGCTAATTTGTTTTGTTGCAAGACGGCCTCAAAACCTACAGACGACCAGACTCTCAATACAGAGAGAACATCATTGCTTTTAGAGGAGAGAAATGCAGCAGAGTCAGGACGTAGCAGTGTCTGCACAGGTTATCCAGGCACTGCTGATGGAACAAATCCCTGTCACACCCTCTGTGCAGGGTAACCTTTATCTGAGATGTGCTTTTGTTAAACAGGATTGTGGGGTGAAACAAAACCCAAACCCATCACTCTCCTCTCTCTCCTTATTGGTTTGGTTACATGCTCAAACAGGTAGCGCAGTGCCTAGCAAGCTGGAGTGGCGGTGGCAGTGCTTAGACAGGATCACAGAAATCATGCAACAGTTTTAACTGCAAGGATTTGTTCCTTTTAAAATATTTATTTATTTATTTATTTATTTTCTGGGAATACTGGCCCTGTTTTAAAATACAACCTGTCCAAGAAGGCCAAGGAAAAAGAATATATATATATATTTTGACGGGGCAAATATTTTTGCAGACACTTCCTTGATTAGAACTTGCCCTCTGCAATTTCCAGCTTTGAAGAACATATGTGTCTGAGAGGCACCATGTTTTGGTGCAAATGAATGCATACTTGGGAAGATCTCTAATGTCAAAAAATGTTTGTGTTGGGAATCTATTGTGCTATTTTTTTTTTTTTTTGAAATGTTGGCACGCAAAATAAAATACTAGTTAAAAATCCAAAGTGTGATCAAGCTTCACAAATGAATAACATCCTGCAAACTTTTGCTTCTGAGTCAACTTCATCTAATTATTTTTAATGTAGCAAGCTCCTCTTTGATATTTGCACTAAACCCCAAAAAACTTCACTAATATTTAGCTCTTCTGAATAATCTTCCCACATAAGAGGGGAATTTTTCTTGTGGTTTTTCAATAGATACTCAGACTGTTTTGGTTAAGCACCTCCGTAAGCTTTTTCTTTTAAGTCTGAGGCTTTTTCATGAGCTTGCAGGTGGTTTAGAAAACATAGTGCTCTGCTTTCAACTTTCTTTTTCTGGTCTATGATAAAAGAGAATCTAGAGTCTTTTCTATCTAGCTTTCTTATAACTGAGAAGGGCTTCATGTGAGAAGTAAAGAACATCAAATGAAAAAGGAAGTTATCTCAGGTGCATACTAGCAGATTGTCTTAAAGGTGGAAATTCCAGGCTATGCTACCAGTTGAAAATGATGATGTTTCTTTTTTCCCCCATTTCCTTAAAACTAGTAAAATAAAACTGTTTTGGAAAGTGTTGTCATGATGTTAAATTGACCTTAACATTGCAATCTAAGGAAGTTCATTTGAGCATAAGTGTCAAGAGAGCTGCAGTTTCTGGGGCTGATTTAGTTAATTATCCTTCAAAACAAAGTTGCATGTTTTGGTAAGAAAGCTGGAGCAAGTACACAAAACCTTCCAGTGCTCCACAGAAACTGCTGCGGTGCCATGTTGATTTGTTTACTGTGCTGTTCAGTGTCTGCTTACATGTGCATGCATTTTTTTTGCTCCCTGGAGATTTGTCTGCCTTTCATTAATACTTAAGATATGCTTATAAGCACACAAAATTATGTATGTTGTTTCTTTTCAAAGCAGAAGCCCTGCCAAAAGTACACAAACTTTGATTGAGCTAGGACCTCATTCCTAATCCCAAACTGTGAAGTGCTGTTGTGTTGGTAGAAGGAGCCAAGTTACTCTTTGCAAATATAATTTCTTATAAATAGTGTTTGCAGAGTGGTCAAGATTTCTGTATGTTTATTTCTCTAATGCTGTATGGGTCATATGCCTTTATGCATTCACCATTTCTCACTGTGATTAGCTTTGTGTCATTCAGTGAGGAAGTTTTTATTTTTATTTTTATTTTTTTTTAATTTTATTTTTAAGGGCTGAAGAAGTTTTGCTTGAAATGATAGGCCCTGGTGTACCCCTGTTACTTTCTCCCTGTGAAGCTGTAAAGCTGGGGAGCCCGATAGCAGCATGGGGCCCTCCTGTGCCTCAAGGCTCCTGTCATTCCCCATAAACTTCCTTGGGAGCCTCATTCCTGAGGTGAATGAGAGTGACATGCACAGGGAGCTGGCTGCAGTCTTCCAGCCACAATGTTGTGCTGGTGTGGCTCGGCCAGCCCACGGCTTTCCCAGGACCTCTGCCCCCACCAATGCTCTGAGCTGGCACCGGCTTTGGGGGTGGCATTGCCTGGGCTCCCCCCACACAGAGGAGTAGGGGAAGTGAGGTTAGGGGATTTCTGTGCTCACTGACCTGCACAAGTATCCTGTCCTGCTTGGCTGGTCTTCCTGTCCTACTTCCTATCCTACCCTCCTCTGCAGTATTTTAAAAGTCCTTAGTTAGAGTGTGCCATCCAGAGCTGGCGGGAGAAGATCAGCTCTGCAGGCATCTGCTGCTTGCTCAGCACTGTGGCAAATCCTGTGTTCTCCTGTGTGACTTTTGTCTGTTATAAGATGAGGGCTGCTTGTGTCCCATTTTAGATGGCCTCATGCCATGGCAGATAGCAGGATTGTGAGTCGGTAATTTTAACTGAAGGAGCAGAGGATGTTGCAAGGGACTTAAAAAGCAACGGCAAATGCCACATAAATGGGTGACATCTGCAGGGTCTGGATGATTCCAAGGAGTGAATCTCCTCTTTTTGAGAATGCTGGGCTTGCCCATGTATTTTTTTTTTTTCTTTTTCTGCTGAGCTATGCTAAAATGCATCCCTTGTCCCTGCACTCCTTGTGCCCCCCAGGTGCCGTTCAGAAGAAGCAGAGCATTGGCACCTCGCTCCAGGATGATTAGCTGTGCTTGGTGATGGCAGATGCCCTTCAGCACGCCACTGCTGGTCAGATTAACATGCCTCCAGCCAAATGTAAGAGATGCCTATAAAAAAAAGCAGCTGCACTAAGAAGTGTGCGCTGCTCTTTAAAGAATTAGAAGAATGTCAAAGAGATGAAGCACTTGTACTTTATACGAATTAGCTGAAAAAGTACATTTTTTTGGCAATGGTCTCATTGCTGCCCTTTTTCTTCATAACCTATTGGGCCCTGAGATGTTAGCTGGCATTTTGCCATGGTCGTGAAATTTGACTTTGTCCTTCTTAATTCTGTGTTCAAGGACAAGAAAGTAGGATTCCTTGATTTCGTAGATCACCAGAAGAAAAAAAAAAAAAATACTTGCTCTGAAAAATAAAAGGAGACCTAGTCTTTTGGGAGCTGCCTTGGGGGAGGGGGAAGGAGGGGGATGTAGTAGCAGATGTACAGCTAGGAGGAATTTCCCTTCTCTATAGCAAGTAGGATAGTAAACTTTTCAGTGACCTCTAATACTAAAATCTCAAAGCTGTTTGTTAGAAAAAAAGTTCCATTGATCAACATCTTCAAAGACAATAAATTCAAAGATTACGACTGGCTCTGTTCTTGAATAAATCTGCTGTTTAACGTTTGAAGTTGTAATCCTAACTATCATATTATAGTACTTCATTCTGTGGGCTAACTCACTACCTTTAATCACAGGGAGTTAAATCTTACTCTTTCAAGAGGTGCATTTGAGTTTCTGGATCCTTTGTTTGTCCACTTCAAAGAATAACTGTAGCAGAAGAAAATGTTCCTCTGCTCTATACCTTCAGAAGGAGGCAGTAAAAGCTGAGTGAATCTAATTCACAAAGTATGCTTAGCATTTCTGGGAGCCTCACCTCACGTGTACATCAGGAATATTCTGCAGCTGCAATCCTTATTTGTGTAAGTATTAATAAATACGTGGTAAAGATCAAAGTCTTCCATTTGTAAAATCTGACACCATTTGCTATAGCATTTCTCTTAAAGGATTTGTTGGTTTCCTCCTTCTGATACTTAAAAGAAAGCTGATGTTGTTAAAGTTTAGGCATAGAAAGGTAAGAGAGAGGTTAAATCTGCATAGTAGTGGGGCTTCCAGAATACCTGAGCTTTTAAAAGAGAAGCTAAATGGGGCAACTGAGAGAATTAAAACTTTACAGGCAGCATAGAGGCTTCTGGCAGACTCAGGTTGAATGCACCACCTACTAACAAAGGACTGAGAGCAAAACCAAGCCAGGCTTCTTAGATGAGGGAGGAAAAACTTACCTCATGTTAAAGGGAATCCTTCAAAAGGCTGAAGTGCTGTCCACATTTAAAAAAAAAAAAAAAAGGGGGGAAAAAAAAAAAAGTATGATAAACTCTGGCAGACTTAATGTATAAATAAAACCTCACTGTCCAAAAGGGTTTGAGGAAAAGCTCACAAAAGTAATAGATCTTTCTTCAAATACATCAAGGGTGGGAAGACTGCCAGAGAGTTTGTCAGGCCAATAGATGATACAGGTATCAAAGGATCACCTACACAAGATAAAGCTTTTTCAGAACAAGTAAATAAACAATTTTCAGAGAAGGAACTGGAGAGATTTCCACCTTGGAACATTTATTTGTGAGGAACTCTTTGGAGGGTAAGCCCCAAAATGAACTGATGAATGAAAAAAAAAGATCAGTAACACACTGCTAGAAGCAGATGGTGTTCATTTAAGAATTTTAGTGGAACTCAGGGGTGAAATGTCTGAGTGATTAAGATTGGTGTGGTACCCCATGCTTTACAGTGCTTTGATAGCTGGTAAAGGTGACACCAGACTTTAAAACGCCTTCCAGCTGAGGTTCTGGGGGGCTACAGGCTTATGGCAGTGATGTCAGAGTAGGAATATTGGGAGAAATGGTAGGGAAAAATGGAAATAGTGGGTAGCCAGATAAATATGATCAGTTTAAAAGGAGTTAATACAGCTCATTTAAATGGAAGTCCTACCCCACTAACCTGGTTGTGCTTTGAAGCGGTTTGCTGAAACATGTTAGGTGGGAGACACCATATGATGCAGACTACCTGGATTTCCAAAAGGCTTTTGGCAAATTTCCTTCATCAAAAGCTTTTAAGTACACTAGATAAAGCATCTAGGTGTATGAGGAAGTCACAGATAAATAATAAGCTAAAGGCAGAAACAGGGGAAGGGCAAAGGGTCAGCTTTCATGTTGGAGCAGGGAAGAGCGATGGAGCTCCACAAGGGTCTGTGCTGGGACCTGTATGTCCATGCACAGTGGTACTCATGACCATCCTTGAGAAAAGGACCACAATTTCAAAAGGGATATTCTGCTATATACAATTCTGACCACTGCTATTTCTACTACGTTAGGTTAGAAGCAACCTCTTCTTCATCGTTCCTCAAAGGAGTTTTAGTTGCTGACAGAGCCATCTGACTGAAATGCCTAAAGGACAGATGTTATGAACTTCTACTAAATTTTTCAGTATAAACTTCTGTATGCTGCCTGACTTAAAGGTGAGCAATGGGCACTCATGCCTCTTAAAAAGACCACTTGAGTCTCAGTGCAAATGATTTCCTAGGATGAGTGGTGCAGCTCTACCTGTGGATCACCAACAGACACATCCAAGCTGGAAATGGAGTGGCACTCTGTACTGGTTCCTGATGTCAGTGCGTGCCAACACATTTCTCCAGCAGTCAGATGGAATAATCTTAGGCTCCTGTATAAAACCACACAAGTATGAGTGTTGTGTAGTCCTAACATTAGTTAATAACAAAAGATATTTGGATGATTTAGTGGGACTTGAAGGCAAAAGAAGAGGAAGCAACCAGCCTGTCTATGTGAGTGTTGTGGTTTAACCCAACAGGCAGCTCAGCACCACACAGCTGTTCTCTCACTCCCCCTGAGTGGGATGTGGGAGAGAACTGAAAAAAGGTAAAAATGAAAGAACTCAGGGGTTGAGGTGAGGACAGATTAACTAAAAAGGGAATACAATACAGTGCAATTATAAAAAGAAGAACAACAATAATGCTAATAAAAACCCCAAGTGATGTACAAAGCAGTTGTTCACCACCAGATAACCCATGCCCAACCAGTCCCCAGGCAATGTCAACCCCCTCTGGCCAGCTCCCACCAGTTTTATTGTTCAGTATGACATTATATGCTATGAAATATTTCTTTGGTTTCTGGGGTCAGCTGTCCTGGCTCTGTCTCCTCTTAGCTCCTTGTGCACCTCCAGCTTCCTTGCTGGCAGGGCAGCATTAAAAGCCAAAAGCCTTTGGCTCAGTGTAAGCACTGCTCAGTAACTACTAAAACATCAGTGTGTTATCAGTATTATTTTCATCTTAAGTCCAAAACAGAGCACTATACTAGTTACTATGAAGAAAATTAACTCTATACCAACCAAAACCATGGCAGTGAGGACTAGATTTGTTCTCCTCATTAGAAAGTTCTCTGTGACCTTTGGGCTTAATTGTGCTCTACTGGGTTGTGACATAGTTGCTCTTTATTTAGAACATTTTGAACAGAGTGCTACAGAGCAAACTGTTATTGAGATTACAGGTGCTACAAAAGATCCCAGGCTGACCTGGGTAAGGAAAAGTGCCCTATGATTTGCAAGCCAAGAGCAGCACTTAGTCAAGTCACTCCAATACTATTTGGCCTGCAGGCTCGAGTGTTCTGCTCAGTGTGGCACTTGGTGACAACAGAGAAATGGCTCGACACGAACCTAGCGTGAAGCAGGGTGAGCCATCCTTTGATGGTCTGGCACAGTGACAGTGTGGGGAAGGGAAGGCAGGGAGTCGTGAGTAGCTCTCATAGACAAGGCTCATGTGTGGTCAGGTGTGTCATGGTCTGGAGCAAGTGCAGTGCACCCACGGAAAGGTCAGAGCAGGGCTGTGGGGTGATGTGGGAATGTAGCTGGTCAGAAATGGTTCTGTAGCTGCTTCCATCAGGCAGTTTAGCTATGGGGAAGGTGCCACAGCTGACCCAATGCTACGGTCTTTGGTGAATATTGCTGAAATGCTGAAACTGATTTTTTTTTTTTTTTGGAAGGAACCTTAAAGATCATCTAGTTTCAACCCCCCTGCCATGGGCAGGGACATCTCCCACCAGACCAGGTTGCCCAAAGCCCCATCCAGCCCGGCCTTGAACACCGCTGGGGATGGGGCACCCACAGCTTCTCTGGGCAGCCTATGCTAGTGCCTCCCCACCCTCTGAGTGAAGAATTTCTTCCTAATATCTAATCTAAAACTGCTCTCTTTTAGTTTAAAACCATTACCCCTTGTCCTATCACTACACTCCTCACAGAGAGTGTCTTCCCATCTCTCCTGTAGTCCCCATTAGGTATTGGAAGTAAGGTTTCTTGAAGATATGGAGAAGGGAGAATAACATGGAGAAATATGAGTCAAATCATGAAGGAACTGAGAGAAGACTGTAGACTTCTCTAATGCAATAAAGATGACTATGGAAAAATGTTACTTTGTGCTTGTGTATAGAAATTAAATCATGCACAATAAGACAACAATGGCAACGATATTTTTAAAATTCTAGCCATGCTTCTAAGTGGTGCTGTGCCTGAAGTAAATTATATATTGAAATAAAATATTCCCTCAGAGCCACAAATATTAATACTGTAATGGTGTTTTCTTTGAATAAAGTATTACTTACAGATGACACACAACAACCACAGTGGGTACACACTGCTTTTCTGTCAATAATGGCAGGGCATGAAGAAGCTGAATAGCACTCCTAAACTTTATGGGGACATAGTCAAGGTATTTGTATTGTAATATGGCTAAGGGACTTTACTGGCTCTCCAGAGCAAGAAGTCAAAGGTAGTTTGCTCTATAATTGCAGGCATTATTAATAGAGAACTAATACAGAGACAGATGTTAATAATGTCTTCTCTGCTCCGTGATGACTGACAGCAACTCTCTTGTGCTTATACAACAGGAGGACACACTGAACACTTGTGATTAACACTAGGGGCAATTTAGTGTGTCATTTACAAAGAGTATGACAGTATTAAAAGTATATTTTGGGGAAGCTGCTTACTACTGTGAAGATTTATTTTAAATAAAAGGGGAATATATTGGTCAAACAAGCAAAACTTTCTGATGGAAACAAAACTGAAAATTGATTGCAAACTTCCCTTTCAAGAGTCTCAGGAAATATTGAGGGTGCCAAGCACTCTTGTAATTATAGCCTAAGACATTTCATTATGTTTTCCATTCACTACCAAAGTTTGTACACTTTAAAATGACAAATGCAAAAAAACAAAACCTTAGGGATAGAGGGAGAACAAACAAATAAACAAAAAACATGACTAACCATGGTAAAAGGTCTTTCCCAATCTACCAATCTTTCCACTCATCTGTACTGTAGGTTCAGTTCTCATCTCTGCCACAAATTATTTCACAAGGATGTAACTATTTTTTAAATATACTCTCTGCTAAGCTAATCCAAGAACCATTGAAATACTATAGTACTTTGACATAATTTTATTAAATGTTTAAATCGCTGCTGACTGCTTTGGAATATCTCACCATCAGTGCCTGTGCATGACTTCTTTATTTTGAAAAAAAAAAAAAAAAGTAATATTTACTTTATTCTACTCCTGATTGCTCTGTTTCTCCTTTCTTTAGACCAGGAAGCTCAGATCTGTGAAGGCCTTTGAAAACGTAAGTCCTTTTGACATTCTTGCCTTCCACTGAAATCACCTGTCGCTGGGTATCTAATACCCATGGGGATCTAGCTGGAGCTCACAGGACCACAGACAGTCTTTTCTGTGTTGAGTTTTGCAATGGCACTTTAGTGGCACTGCAGAATTTTTCCACACATCTTTAAAAACCATGACAACAAACAGTGAAAGTGTAGGTTTTGGGATTCTGCTCCAGTAGTTCCTCCTTGCTGTGGAACAAATGATTGATGCTGATCTTTGATATACACTTTACATTCATCTCACCAATTACAATGATAATAAAACTCTTTCTATAAGGGAAGTAAGTACTGTGAAACTTAATTAATGTAGAGGATGTCTTCTGATTCACCTTTCCACAGATTCTTAGTAGGTTTGATAAGAGGAAGTTAAATTACTTTAAGGCATGATATTACAGTGAGTCACTAGACAGCAGCCTGAGGAGTTCAAGAGGCAGAATGATTTAGTGGTGACATAATTATGGGGATTGCTTGTCAGAGTTTGTTGTTTATACTGCTGCAGAAGGTGCAAAACTGAAGAAATGAGGAGGGGAGAAAGCCATGAAAATGAAGAAGAAAAAAACATCAGTCCACCAAAACATTTTTTATTGAATTATTTGAAGTTCATAGTGTAGATACAACTTACTATATATTCAGCCTTTCTGCTATGATTTACGTTTACTGGGATTTCAAGTGTATTTTCCTGTAAAAAGGCAGACACATGTGAGCACATGAATGATGAACACAGAAGAGAAGACAGAAAGATCACCTTCATTGACACCCTGATGAAGCTCTCAGATGTTTAACTGCAAAAATGTTATGCAATGTATTTCATGCCATGTATTTTAGGACTCTCACTAATGTGATCCTGGATTATTTAGTCTATTTACACCACAGGTTGATTTTACCTGTCTCCAACTGCAGTTTAACACTTATGAATAGACATTTACAAGCAATTTTTCCTCTGTGTGGCTCAGTTCTTCACGCTCCTTCCATGCTTGACTGTTAATTAATCATAGAAGCATAGAACTGCTTGGGTTGGAAGGGGCCTTAAAGATCATTTAGATCCAACAACTCTGCCATGGGCAGGGATGCCACCCCCTAGACTAAACCTACTTAAACAAAATTTTTATTTTAGGCACAAGTTTTCAAGCTGGACAGACTCAGATTACGTAGTGGACTAGTTTCCAGGCTTCTCAGCAGTTTCCAAGGCAGAGAAATATGAGCAGGTCTAGCTATGGTCAGTTAACAACATCACAGGCCCCAGCTGCCTGCCAGATCCTTCCAGCAGTGCTCACCACCTCCTCCACAGTGGTGTCAGGGTGTGCAAGCTCTTTCAAGCTCCAAGGTTGATGCAGCTGCCCCGTCACCCCCCTAGAACAACAGTTTATACTGACACATGAAGTGGGATGGCTAAAGTACACACAAACAACCTGACAGCTTGTCAGCTGGGCTGGTGGTGTGGCCTGGGATGTTGCTCTCCTTCCCCATCCAGAGAATCAAGGGCTCACATAGCTTGCATCAGACCAGGAGCAGACCATCAGGCTATATGTTTACATTCTGGTACAACAGCAAATTACAAACCTGGTGGGACAGGGAGGTCAGGGAAAGTTTCTTTCACTTGTCACGTTGTGTGTGGGAGGCATTACACATGCTAGTATGGCTGCTGTTTTACTGATCCGCTGTGCTTTGGCACATGTAAATTCAGTTTTCAGGGAAGTGTAAAAAGAGACATCCTACTAGCAAATGAATGAGTTCTTGTCCTCTCTCTTAAGGTTTCTTTCTCTAGGAAGTACTATAGAAACTATGTATATTGTACATGTAACATCACTGTCAGAGAGATTAAAAGGATGCTGGGAAAAATATGTTGATTTGTGATCATGTGTCTTTTAGGTATTCTTTTAGTTTTGATTTTCATTAATTGAAAAGTTTCAGATTATTAAAAAGCTTTATGTGCTTTAAGAAAGCAGAGAACAACTTAAAGACTTGGGTTTTTGCCAGCTCTCTGCACATTACTGCTTTGTGATGATGTTAATGTACTTTCAAAATAGCTCTCTGAGCTGAACTATTTTCTGTTTCTGGGCATTTTTTTTTTTCTCCTCAAAGATATATTCCTAATGAAATGTAATTGAGGCATAGCAGGGAGTATTCTGGTGCTGTCCTGACCAAGAAGGACTTCCCAGGAAAGGTTATTAGACCATACTTGTTGGAAGAGAGCTCCAGGGCTGGAGTTTCAGCTTGCATGCACTACAGCTGCACTGAAGTACAATTGCTGCCCTGTCATTCATAGCAGAAAGCCAGCGCAGCTCCAAAGTAGATGTGGTCACATACATCAGGTAGATATGACCCATCAGATCCTTCAATTTTTATCAGTGTGTTTGAGCAAAGGTGACACTGGAAATGCTGCTTGCCTGCTGTCTGGGTGAGATCACCATCAAATAATCATAAAGGTGCTGGGAAATGTTTTTTTTTTTTTTTTTTTTTTTTTTTTTTGGTGTGTGTGTGTGTGCGTGTGTGTGCCTTTGTCAATTTTTGACAACTGAGCACAGTTGAATCCAATGTGTCTTCACACAAAGAGGTTCTGAATCTAAATAGCAGCGTTAGTCATTTGATTTCAGCACTTGTAACATTGACATAGATGTCCTGACATACTTATTTTAATAAAGCAAGTGAATAAATAACGATTACATTCAAAGCAGATGACTCAATCAGACAGTAACATTATCTGTGCTAGTATTTCATCAGATTTCTGATGAGGGCTGTGTGCATAAAAGACAGATTTCTGTAACACCTCCCTACAGGAGGCAGAAGAGGAAGAACCGAGACTCAGATACAGTGATTGACTAAGCAGAGAACACCAGAAAAATATACCCTGCAAAACAATGATGCAAGATCCAATGAAAATTGCAGTTGGCACGGCAGTCAGAACCTGATGTCAGGGTTGGAAATTTGATAGCTGATAATCTGACAAGGGGAATATAAAAATGGGTTTATTTCATTATTGTACAATTACGTAATGGCTATCGTTCTGCTTTCCTTTCTCTTATGCACTCCTGCACATGCACATATATGGGAGGTAAGACAGAAGTCAAAAAGTGTTTTGCAGCTCATGTGCTAACATAGTGAACTGTGTCAGTCCTGTCCACACTGTCATCCTGTCCCATTATCTTATAGACTTACTGAAAGTCTTTCCAGCCCTGTTCAGTAAGTGAAATGACTAACATTTATGAACTAAGGAATTCAGTGTGCACCACCTGGGTAAAGCTACAAATGCCTGTTGAGACACCTAAGGGTGAAACAAAACCTTTTTGAGCCACAGTGCTTGAAAGAACAGTGATGGATTAGGGTCACCTTCTCACTGTGATGTGTAAATGCACTTCATGTTGTACAGTGGGGCTGAGCCCTGATCACGTCTTGTTTGGTTGTCCAAGATGCCTGCTGCATCTGTTTTTGGTGTTACATACCTTCACCATCCTGATCTCATCCAAGCCCCTGCTGAGGAGCAAGTCATAAACTGGTAGCATTGATAGCCCTTCAAGGCTGAACCATTTTAATTTTGCCCTAAGGTATGTAAACTTGGATTGCTTATTTTAACTCTCCCAAAGGCTGACTCTGACATAGTCATGCAAGTGGAGTGGTCTTGCTTCAGTACATAGTTCCTCTGGCCTACTGTCCATAGTATTAGTGAGTAATTATGATGTCAAGGAAAATCCCTGTGAAGGTGTTAACAGGAATCACAGCATGCTAATTGCCAGCAGCAATGAAAATGGAACCTCAGCACTTGCTGCCACTTTCTCTATTCCCTGTGTTAAATGTTGATGAGAATTCAAGGTGAGTCAGGCAGGACCATGGCTTTGCTCTTGCATGTGCCTGTTAGTCAACAGGCTGGATCTGACCACATGTGTCTTACATTGCACTCTTCATAGAGCAGAGTTCTCATTTCTGGAGTCCAGTTCTAGGGAGGCCAGTCCTTAATGTTATTATAATAACAGTAGTGATTTCTTGTCATTTAAAGTTTTCAGTGGAGGACATTCAGCCATCTCTGTGATGTCCCAGGCAGTTCACAGACTTTCTTTCTCTCATATGAGTGTTAAGAATGCTTCAGTGCTGTACCATGCAGACGTGGAAAGAGAGGAAGAAAAGAAAAGAAAAAAAAAAAAAAAAAAAAAGTGATGGCTTTTAAAGACAGCTATCTTCAGCTATCTTTCCTAACCAATTCAAGCAATTATATCTTAGGGCTTTAATATGCTTACATAAAATATCATTTTCCTTTTAATTCTATGATACCTGCTTGCAATAAATTACATTTTGAGGTCTTGGATAACTTGTTACTGTACTGATATCAAGGATATATTATCACTTTTGAGGTAACAAGTTCCCCAGTTATTTGGTCATTCTTAGGGTTTTAAACCTGTTCATGTTAGAGTTTAATGGGAAAAGTATATAACTGGACAAACTTCACAGATCTGAGTTTTACTCTGAGTTGTATAATAAGCAAACTTAAAGGCTTATCTTACAGGTTTTGCTCTATAAGGGAAGGGAGATTTATTGGCAAAGCTTGTTTACATAATTTAGGCTTCCAGGACAAGCTTCTCTATAAACATAGCGTAACCTGAAATCCCTCCAGCTCAGGAATGGCTGCTCTCCAAGCCCAAACAGTGTGTTGTAGAGTGGAGCACTCTGTCCTTCAGCTCTGGCCCAGTGCTCTCAGAGCACTGGAGGCCAAAAAGGAGAAGACCCAGGTGAGCTGGCATTCTGATGTGTTGATACGTGGGATGGGGTTTCATTGCCTTCATGCAAGCATCTGAGGTGCAGATGAACCTTGCCTGGGGGCCTACCAGTTGCTTCTCCAGAAGGGCACAGGGGTCCTGCACCATCTGTCAGCTCTATTCAGATGTCTTAGATTCTCCCTGAAATCTAAAGAAAAGGTTTAGTGACACTGTTTCTGCAACAGTATCCTTCCTACCCAGAGGGTGTAAGGTGCTTTCTGGAGTTTGAAAGTGAATTCATATGTCCTTGTGTACACAGAGCCACGAAAAATGATCAGTTTACTATATCTGTGCTTGAACTTGGACAATGTCTGAAATGCATTATTATTATTATTACTATTAAAATGTATAACTGAGAACTTCCTGCATGTTGGAGACAACAGAATAAGGAGACACTTTTGCCGAGTGCTTGTACCTGATGGTTGGAATGGAGCTATGAAAGTTTCTATAATCCATGATTACTTGCACTATTGCCTCTAAAGTCACTTCTGTTCTCCTCAGAACAGTTGCATCAAATCTAAATGTCACAAAATCCAACACAGTTGTTAGGGGAAGAAGGATGGGAGAAAACAGCTGGCAGCAGTGTCCTCTGCCATAAGTTAATGAATATGCAAAATCCAGATAAATTTCATGAGGGTAGGTAAAACATTACCAAGTCAAAATGGATTATAATTCAGAAATCTGCAAGGCACTTTGCCCAGTGATCGATCACTGCCCAGGTACTGTGCATGAGCAATAAATGTAAAATGAATGATTTCCATTGGAGGAGAGCTGAGAAACTTTCTTTGTGAGATCTTAGTTGGGTTTCCCTCCTACAGCCTGCATCATCCCTCACCAACACTTTTCTACTCACCTTTCAATTCTGACAAAAAAATAAAATAAAGCTGGCAGAACGAGGCGTTCACAAATGCAGCCTGCTGTTCACAATTATCTTCTTCCCAGTACGTGACATACCTGGATGGGGTAATAAATCCTGCCTGCCTGTAGATCGCAGCTTACCAGAGTCCACTGCCAAGATGCAAATGCATTAGTCACGTTGTGCCACTGGCACCGCACAAAGGTGGCTGATTTGTGTGTGCATACAGGAAAAACATAAAAAGTACAGAATGCTAAATTAAGTGGGAATCTATTTAAGATGCTAATTACTAAATGCAAACCAGCAGGGTAACCGCAGCAAAATAAGCCTTACTGCCACACCTCAGGGTTTCTGCATTCCTCAGTGAACACAGTAGATCATGCTTCACTTACACGTCCTAGCCAAAGTGTAAGTGCAGCATGTGCTATTGGATTTGGTGTGCATGCTTACTGCAGCCTTCGCCTTCCTTCACAGCTTTCTTCCAGCCTGCCACACATGAATCTCTGTTCCCTTAATTTTTGAGGGAGTGCACAAGCCGAAAATGAGTTTTGCTTCGTCTTAGGTTTTTCTTGCAGTGGCTAGAAATCGGATTGCTGATATCAGTGTAGGATTAAGAGACTCGTGGAAAATAATAATAATAATGATAATAAAGTCATTCCACCCTATAGAACTTGGTGCTTTCTTTAATTGATTATGAGTACAAAAATGATTTGGTTCAAAAGTGCATGGGTTTTTATAAGGAAGGGTGATTAGTACTGCTGAGTTCTAATTCATAAGGCTTTTGGAAAAGGAGACAAACTCCATCAGTATAACAAATAGGGAAAAAAGGATACTTTTCTCTGTTATTTGCACTGGATGACAGAATTTTACCGGAATTAAATGATGTCACCTGTCATGTCTTCGCACACAATATAGTGTATGAAGTATTTTGCCCCTTTGCAGCTGGATAATTGGATTGGTTCAGCTGACTTGACCTGCTGAACTTCTCATTTCAGTTTTATGAGACGGCAGCAGCAGAAGCTTTGCAGAAGAAGGTCCGCAGTCTATGACCTATCCTCATGCATACCTGCCCTCTCTTCTCCTGTGACAAAACAATCTGTGTTAATGGCAGAAGTGAGCCACTGTTTAAGGCTTGGGGGTAGAATTACTACAACCATTTAATTTCCAGCAATGCGCTTGGCTTTCGGAGGGATCAAAATCTCTAATTTCAGTGAAAAACACATTGAAGTTTGAAATGACTAGCCTTTGCTAATCAAGCCATTTGTCCAAGTTTCAAATGCTACTAGTATTCTAGCAACAGTATTGCTTCTTAGCCACCTGTTAGAGGAGTCAGGAATGTACGTGGCATTTTCCTCTGGTGAAACCCTTATCAATGGGTCCCATTGTTCCAAAGAGATGCATTTCTGCTTTATCATCTGCAGTGTAGATAAATGCTGAACAGTGTTGTACAGACACAACTGGGAAATTATTTCTTAGTACACACACACGCAGAATTAACATTTGCACAATTCTTTTCCTCTTTTCACAACAGTCTTGGTCTTTACATCACTTTGTAGGAAACCCTGGCACTGGGAGCACCACTGACCCCACAGCCCCTCCAACATGGCACTTTTTTTCCATTTTTAGAAAGCACTGAAAAATTTATGTAATTGCTTAACTCTGCTCTTGTGAGTCAGCATTTTGATTTCAGAGACTGTTTTCAAATTAGTTTAGTGTATGGTAATTCCTATTATATGTAGGCATTCTCACTCAGCATATATATGGTAACTCCTGTTATATATAGGCATTCTCACTCAGCATATACATATATTCTCTCTCTTAATTCAATGCAGATGATGATTTATTCTGAAAAATACCCATATTAGTCAAGAGCAAAGATGAAACTTTCAATAACACTTAAGAAATTTGTGGTCCCTGCACTAACTGTTGAAAGAATAACTAGTTTTATCCTTCATTGTAACGTAGCAGATATGTAAGCATTTCTGGTTCTCCGCTGCATGTAGAATGCATAGATTTTGCTTATGCCAACTTTTATTCATCACAAAAAAATAATAAAAAGAAGGTGACGAATCCTCTTTAAATTAGCATGGGAAAAGAAAGATGCTGATATCTTTGGAGCATGGTGGCTGGGAAAAAAAATATAAGAGTATATGGGAGGCAGGTGCAGGCCTTATGAGGTCAACTTCCGAGATGCTGTGGGTATAAGCAGTGTGTTTCTTCCAGAAGGCCTGATTCCTCCAGCCCCAGGGCTTGTAAGGTGTGCTGGGGCTCTGCCATCCCCAGCTGCCCTGCCAGGTTCATTGTGCCAGGTGGGGGCATATGGGGCTATCCCGCAGGGACTCAATGTCGCTTTGTGAACAGCACGTGGCTGGTTTGTGCCAGCACTGGGCTGGAGAGCTGTGCTGCTGCCTTTGCCTGGCAAACCAGGGCAAGCCATGGTGTATTTTTGCCCTTAGCAGGTTATGAAATATTTGATTTTATAAGATTAAACAGGGGAATAATTCAAAACACACAGATTTCTCATTAAGACATTTCTCACTAAGATATCTGTTGCATTAGTTAACGAACTACCTTTTGTTTAACCAACATGGATATGTTTCATCTGCCATTTCAGGGCTATTTAGTGCCCTTTCACTGTATGAGCTGAGCTGCACAGTTGCAGCGGTTTCACTGAAACACAGGATAAACCCCTGACTCCTGAGACATTTGGAGAGGCACTAGGAAAGATAAAAATACCAACTCCCGGGTGTCACATAGAAACTCCTGGCACTTTCAACCCTAGCCCTGGTTTTCCTTTAAGGGGTCTTTGCCACTTGTGAGATTTAGCTGTAATGAACTTGCAGGGCTAGGTTTCACTTGCCTGTCCTGGTAAATACCATTTACACTGTCACACGCGGTGTGTGGAGCATGGGCCCTGCCTCTGTTTTTATGAGCCTCTGTTTTTATGAGCGTTTTCTGCCAAGTGCTGTTTCCTCCATGGAGGAAGCACAATGATCAGCAAGGCAGCTTTTGGAGTCATGTGTAGTAGGTCAACAGCTCTCTGGGACTTCTATAAACACGGCTGTCTGGGCACGGTGCCACCCTGCTTGGCCTCCCAAGCAAAGTTTGCCGGTTTCCTGCAGGACACAGAGGGTCAGAGCTGTGTGCGCTTGTGTAACTCCAGAAAAGCACTCGAATTAAGCACATGCATGCTTTGTAATTGCTTTGAAATCATACGGTGTCTTCTTTGAGTCTCTTTAGGCACAATGTCTTTCTCTAGTACTCACTCATGTTAAACGAGGAAAGCAAATGGATGCAGAGCAGCCCCACGGTGATGAGCCCGGCATCCTTCCCACTGCAGTCCCCAGTCCTCATGCACTGAGCAGCACCAGGACATAACTGTTAAGTGTTATCTTACATTTCTTTTGACCTTGACTCAAGTCTCAAAAAAAAAAAAAAGACTCTAAAGGAAAAGGCAGAACTGTTCGTGCGTGCTGGCAAAAAGGAGCGTTCAGTGGGGATACAGAGCCAGAAAGCATTCAGAGAGGGCTATCAAAGAGAGTGGTTGGGGGAAACTCACCTGTTGCGTTTGATGTTTCTTGCCGAGCATGCAGTCATCCCCTTTGAAGTGTCAGGAAGCGGGGAAGGAGCAGTGTGAGCGGCAGGGGCTGCAGCCCAAGGGCTGCACAACATGTGGGAACAGGGACCCGCAGCTGCCTGAGTCCCCTGCCCAGGTGCCCAGCCGGTCGGGAGCCGCACCTCAGCTCCCCTTGGAAGAGTGCTTGGGAATTCATGGGGCAGTGGTGGGAGTCTGTCTGTGAAGGGTTTTGTTTCTGATTCAAAGCACTAGAGGGGCCTGGAACAAAGCATCTGGTAGGGGATGAAGGGCAAAAGGGTCTGTCAGAGGAAAGCTCCGACCTGACACACACCCTCAATGAATGTAGGTGCGTTAAGGGAAGGCAACCTCAAAACTAACCTGTCATCCTGGTGTCTGCAGTGACTTCTGCCAAACAGGTTGCAAAGCTGCCAGAAAAGGTGTGACTGTGACAGCTATGAGCAGAACTCTGCTGCAGAAAACAAGGGTCATATTTGTGTGTGCTCATTTCAAAATAAGACTTGGTCATCTTGGAGCCTATGCAGTTGGGATTATTTTATTCAAGGTCATGAAATTTAGGGTATAGGTTTTATTTTCCTAATGCCATTGCTCCACACATATGAAGTACTGTGTGGAGGAGTATATGAACCAAACCTGACAGCCCCGACGCTGCTCGTGTGCATCTTTTTTTGTTTGTTTGTAAATTGAGATAGGCTCTTGCATGAGATTATAAAATGTGGTGTGTGCAGCTATCTGCTTTACATTGTTAACTACAAATAATTTAGGGTCACACAAATATTTCTTAATAACTCTTTGCAGCAGTTATGCTTTTAGTTTTTAGATAAGGACAAGTGTCCTTATTTGTCCTTTTTGTTATTTTTAATGTTAATGAGTATTTGCTTAAACCATGGAGAAGGTTTCTTCCAATTTCTCTCTCTCTATCTCTTTTCTTTTAAATGAGGTTTTCCTTATTCTTGCAGTTACATATTAAATTTCTGAGAATAAACATGTGGAGAGATAATGAGAATAACATATGAAGTTGTGAGGGGCAAATTTAGAAGGAATAGGAAAAGATACATGTACTCTTCTTTATGATGTTTAATGTCAGAATAGGATCCACATTTTTAAAATGCTCAAATATCCAACACCAATTTGGGAAGAGAAGCCTTTGCAAGAAAGAAAAAAAAAAAGAAAAAGAAAAAGATAGATAGATAGTTCCAGGAAACAAGATTCTTTAATCATTTTTTGGTGACTGATCTTTACATCTGCAAGGCGCTGCCAAAAATAGTTCATCCTAAAAAGATTCCCAGAACTGATTTATTTTTTAAAGATGAAAAATAGCTTGTGGTTTGGAGCTTAGAATATTTTTTAAAATATAAATTTAGTTAGAACTGCAAAGATATTATTTCTGCAGTAATAAGAAATAGTCTAAAGGTTGGACTTGCATTGCTACAGTAAGTCTTCTAAGGCAAGGAATGTTATTAATGTGCTTTTTATTTATAAAGGTGATAGCTGGCCCCACGGTGCTAATGCCCTTCCTCTGCCTGAGATCTCCATGGTCACCTGCTGTAGAACAGTTCATGAGTCCAGTAATTATTATAGTGCATGGAGTCTAGGTTTTAGCCCTGGGCTAAGAACCCTGTCTGAGCTTTTACATGATTAAATGTTCCTTTCATTTTCTGCCTTTTAAAAACTGGAATGTTTCTGTGCTTTTTGACACGTGTGAAATCTGCAGCTGTCAAAATCTTTCTTTCTTGGAGTCTTAAGTCAGAAAAAAGGATACTATTTGATTTTCTGTCAAAAGCTTGGGTATTTGCTGTGAGGTATACATCTGAGTAATAGGAACATTTTCTTAACTTGCAGCATTTTAAGAACTGCCTGTGTACAAATTCTTTTCTGCCTGCAAGAAAGCAACGTTCTGCAACACTGACTTCACTGGTGATCTTTTGCTCTGATGGCCAGTGATCAGGGAGACCCACAGGAACACTTTAAATCTGTGCCTCCAAGGCAGCACACAGGGGACTGGCATTGGCCTCGTTACGCTGCAAGCCGGGGCACATCTGGCCCTGTCCCCGGGCTGCCTGGGGCCTGGAGCAGCAGCGAGGTTGGCGGGAGCGCTGGGTGCATGACATCCCTCCTTGGTACCCAGTTAGCTGCATTTTTAGCTTTATAACATAATTGTGTGGCCCTGTGTCCACGTCGTGTTCATGCATGCCCTGAACGTGGCGGTCGTATCCCTGTGGTTAACAGCAGCTCCATGGAGCGTACTGCTCTGGCCGCAGCTGGAGGATGGATGGGGCCTATGCACTGTGCTGCGGCTTTGCAGAAGTAAATTTTCCTCTCTGCAGTGGCACAGATGACTGCAGAGTTAGAGTACTTGTTTTCCTTTTATGTGGTGTACTAATTTTTATGTCAAGTAAACAAACAGTTTTAAGCTCATAAAATATGAAGATATTGTTTGAAGACATAGAAACCCCTGGATCATAAATCATAATTTACAGACCACTGACTTCACTTCGTGATCAGGCAGGGTTTGCTCAAAAGGTTTTCTATTCTTTAAGTGGTGTGATCTGCAGCCAAGAAGCTATATTTCTTATATTTGTACGTTCACAGGAGCTTGGCGATTTCACCTCGTGCTCAAGTGACATTTCTGCATGTCCTGTACTTGCACGTGCATGGCTGCTGGCCTGTGAGTGGGAGGTGTGAGGGAACAGGGTGACAGCGGGATGTGGCAGCAGCCTGCCCTTTGGAGGGGGTGCTCTGGCAAACTCAGGCCAGCTGGAGCAGCGCTCTCCATGCCTGCCCTGGAGCTCGCCTTCAGGAGCAGCTTTAGGGAGAAGACAGAGTCAAACCAAACTAACCAACCAACCAACCAAATCAACAAACCAGCAGGTTTTACTTATCTCTGCTACATACAGTGAGGATTTGTCCTCTACCCGTTTTTTTTTTTTTTTCCTTTTTTTTTTTTTTTTTTTCAGAATTTTCAGTGCAAACTTCAGACCAAGAAAACGAGACAACATGCATCTTTTCTGCAACTATTGTGTCTAGTTTTAGTCATTTTCTAATGTCTTTTTGCTGTTGAAATGCAGACAAAAATATTGTCCTGCTGCTCTGTGCAGTCAATAAAAACATATCAAACAGAATTTGTTGAATATAATCTCTGAATCTATATAATCAACAAATAGTAAAACTATGGAAGTGTCAGCAAACTTCATGTGTAGAATTAAATAGACACTGACAAAATGTAGCAGCACTCTGAACTGACATGAATCATAATGTGCAGTAGCTAGGCCTGTTGTGGTAACAGAAGATAATGCATCAGCTTTTTCAGGGCAAATCCTTCATCTTGAAGAATGCCTCATCCATTTAGGTACAGCTGGGCATGTTTAATACCACTGTTGTCAAAGACAAAACTGATGCTGCCCTTGCTTTGAAGGGACATTTTTTTATTTTTATTTTTATTTTGTTTAGATTATTACAGAGGGATCAACTTGTCCAGCAAAGTGTTGCGGTGCTGTTGAGGACAGGAGGTGACCGCCATGATCACTGAAGGGGACAGGGGACATGTAGCAGCCACGCACCCTACTTTGGATGTCAGTCTCTGCACAGGCAGATTTCTGACGAGGGTCAGGGTCTAGGGCACGAAGTGAGGGAGGTTTCTGTGTGCAGTCAGACCTGCAGGGAGGAGGCAAAGCAGATGGCACAGCCATTCCCAAACTGTCCCTTGGCTGAGCCACAGGAGTTCATACACCGTCTCTGGGTGGGGAAGAGAAGAGCGCTGCAGCAGTCTGTAGGGGTGCTTTCAGTCCCACAACACTCATGACCCCGTGCTTCTGGGGACAGCACTGTGGCAAGCCCTGCCCTCTGAGGGTGCACAGGGACACTTTTGAGAGGCAATTTTCTGCCCTTCTGCTGGCAAGCCATTGACTCACCAGTCAGGTAGAGGGCAGCTGTTGAGACAAAGTGACATACTGCAGGGACTCAGTGTTTCCCATATAGAAGTCGCTGTTCTTGGCATGCCAATTTTTCTGTAGTCCAAAGGGGAGTGGTTACAAACTGAGTGGCCTTTGTTTAAGTTCCTTCAGGAAACAAAAACGTGAGAGCTAAATATAACTCACACAAGGACTTGAAAGCAGTTATTTAATATAACCCAATTTGTGGTGCAGGAATGAGTCATTATAGAAATGGATCTTCTTGTAAACTTAAACAAGGTGAGAAAAAAATTAATTTAATTCTTTTAGAGTTTAGATCAATCTCACAAAAGTCACCTATTCTTCGCACCTGCACTGATTCTTCTCATTAGATCCACTGTGATATTTGAGCTAGGTGTTAATTTTTAGCACATGTACAGTCTGGTAATGATAAAAAATACAAATGGCAGGTGCTTTTTTTTTTTTTTTTTTTTTTTTTTAAGTTATGAAAATGCACAAGCTGGTATAACTTTTTTATACAGAAGAAAAATGACTGTATGAATGTATTCCTTGAAGTTTTGCCTGACTATTTGATTTTGCAATTTCTTTTTCTGTTCTCTTTTTCTTTCTTTTGCTTTGCTGCTTGCTGGCAGGTAGAAGGTCTCAATTTGCTCATTTTCAGAACTGCACCAGAGCTGTTCTCAGGCTGCGTTTGATGTCTGTTTATCTACTATTCTCATAAGAAAGCACAATCCACTTCAATTGGTCTGAGGTTTGCAAATGAGAACTCACTTTGCAGTATCAGGCCTGCTTTCAATTGACTAATGCTTTAAAGACACAGTCAGTCCGAAGGCACAGCTTTAAAGCTCATAACCACATCAGAGGGAGAGGAAACACATCTACACAGGCTCTAGAACTTATTTGAGATACACAGACTTGTAACAGTGTCAGTTAGCTTCAATTTTACACTCTGGTTCACTGGTGTACAGTAGAAACATGGTCATTGGTTCTAAAAGTAGGAAAAGCACTAAAGTTAATTTTTTTATTATTTATTTATAATAATAATAATTATTATTATTTAAGTTAACATGTGATTGCAATAAAGAGGGAGGAACCGTTGGGGAATACGCACACAACAGTACTTTTTGTTGATAATGGTCAGTACAAGGCTGATTTTTGGGAGAGACAGAACAGGGTGACAAAAAGACCAGGAAGTTTAGAAAGGCAGATGATAGTGAGTTTGGGATATAAACAGGAACAACCCCATGCAAATCTTGTGTAGAGGGAAAGAAAGCTATTAGGTAGAGCTGGTGGTTCATGTACAGGGTATATGTTAGGGCTTATCCTGGTGTGGGCAGTTGGAAAGTGCTAAATAGAGATCATCTAAATCTTGGACCTTGACCTTTCAGATAAAAGGAAAGGTGTAAGAAGTGAAACTAGTTCAGGCTACTAAGAACTGATACAAGGGAAAGTATGAACAGGTATGGATGAATTAAAAAAATGTCAGGCTGTGGACCAAGCCAGGGCAGAGGACTGACAAGCGTCTTCAATGTGTGCTGCTAGTGAGGGTGAGAGGAAGAGAAGTTGTAATTTGTCGCCAAATTGGAAGAAAGAGCTAGATGGTGCTGAGAAAACTAAAATATTTGATGCTTATTATGTCCCTCTTTTTACTAGAAAGGCCAGCTTTAGTCACAGCTGACCCAGCAGTGTACAAGCAGGAGACTAAACTAGAGAATATTTAGCTAGGGTAGAGATTTCCCGTTTGTTTGGAGCTGACCTGAACCTGGAAAACTGGCTGAGACCTGCACAGAACTGTCACCTTTGGGAAAGGCTGACCTTGTTCCTGGGAGGCCATTGACTGTAAAAGGTAATGGCAGTGCATAGCTTTAAAAGAGAGAAACAGGAGGGGACTGACATTGTCGGCTCTGGCTATAATTTCAGTTCCCAGAAAAATACTGGAACAAACACTCAAACTGTTTGAAAATACCAAGAAGATAAATATGGAGATAAGTAAGAGCCAAAATGAATTTGTTCAGGACAAGTGATTCCAAATCAATCTAATTTCCTGCTTTGACAGGGTAACAGGCCTTGCATGGAGCAGCCAACTCTCTTGATTTTAGTGGGACTGCCTGACACTCATCTGACTTCTTAATAGACAAGCTAAGGGGACAGAATCTAGCAAAACTCCTCCAGAGTGATCATCTGATGGGAAACCAGGTTCAAAGCGTACTGATTAACTTCTTTGTGTCAAACCAGAAAGGTGTGATTTTGAAGCAGTCTGCCCTGCTTCAGACTCTATTCAATCTTTCTCTGAATTGCTTGTAAAGTGGAGTAGAGAGTATGCTGAATAAGTTCACATGGCACTTCACTGGGAAGAGCAAGAATTGCACCAAACGACTGGATGAGAACTTGACATGAACATAGCAAACTGGATGCAGTTTTAAAAAGTAAGGTGCAATTCAGCAAGGGAAATTTGGTTCGGTGAGGATGTGGGAATAGTCACATGGAATAAATCTCAGATGGGCAAAACCAAAGCAAATAGCAATTCTGTAGGAAAGGTCCTAGCAATTATAGTAGATCACACACTGAACACAAGTCAGCAATGTCATTCTGTTGTGTAAAAGGTAAATATCACATGGAGATATCTGGCTGGATCTGTCATCTGCCAGACACATGACAGCGGTGTTCAACCTGCAGCTGGGGACCTGTGTCCTGATTTGAACACTGGACTTCCAGAAATAGATAACTATCTATATAAAACCCAAGGTAAAGCAATGAGAAGGATCAAGGGTCTAGAAAATATCACCTCTTAGGACAAATTTAAAGAACTGGAGTGGCTTCGTCTAGAGGGAAAAAAAAAAAAAAAGGCTGAAGAGAGACCTATTAACAATTCTCAACTATATAGAAGGTAACTTCAGGAAAGAAGGAACTAATTTGTTCTTCAGGACACCTTTTGCTAGAAAAAGAGATTATATTGTAGTAGACACTTGAAAGCAGCAAGTACTAGGAAAACCTTACTACCAGGATGAGGCATTAGGAATGTACTGACAGAGCTGAGGCATCACTCAGCGTATTTAAGAATGTCACAAATATCTGCACTCCAGTATAAGTGAGGATCTCCTGGAACAGAACTAACACCTTTGAAATAAATGAAATGAAATTGCCTGCAGGAGGTTACTGCTGTGGATACATAGATCAATATATCAATTTTCTGCATTATAGATGGCACCCCTCTGTGGCAACTTTTTTTGACATCCCTTGCAGCCCTTTTACATATACTGTAAATTTTCCAACTGTATGGCTGCTAAGAAAAATAAACTAGATAGAGATATGTTCAGAAGTCTTTTAAAAATATTTTATTATTTATTTGTCTTTATTTTATGGTTTTAGAAATATAAGGGAGGCCATGCAAGTATGAAAATTTGCACTCTGCAATCTCATCAGTTGTTTGCTTGAGTTTCTCTACTGTCTGCAGGGTACAGTAGAATAGACCCTATTGCTTTATACATACCTATGGAAATAAGTGAGTAAGGGTTATAGAATTGTAGAATATCTGAGTTGGAAGGGACTCACAAAGATCACTGAGTCCAGCTCCTGTGTCCCCAACCTTCAGAGCTCTGAAAAGTAAATTTCCTCATTAACATGTATTCAGTTAATCTGAAATGAACAATGAATCAGAAGTTTCACTTCAGGTATGTCTGATAATGCTTATGTTGCTACAATCATGTTTCAGCTGGCAGCACACATAGAAAAAGTGCCAAATCTGGGCTAATATCTTTTGAAAATCTGGTGTTTTTCCCCCAAGTCATCAAACCTTCCTTCAACCCCTGGCCCAAAACTGTAGGTTTTACATATCTACAGGTTGAAAGCCCTAGATAAAAGCAAGAATTCATCTTCCATAGGCTGTCATATCAGAGCACTGTCTCTGAAAACAGAGCAGTTGCTTATCCTGTCTGGTTTGCAATTTTGGCTGTGTTACACATTAAGTCTTACAGTAGGCTGAGACAGCTGGATGCATTTATTTTTTTCGTTATTAGTGGACAAAAAGTTGAGACTGACTCAGCTGTTTTTCCAAGATGTGCTGCACCTGCAAAGGCTCCCCTACCCCTGACTCTTGCCGAGGAGCCAGAGGATCAGACTGAGTAGGGCCATGTCTGTTTATGCTGGATTTAAATCTGAACTAGCTTCTGTGTATAAAAACAAAAAGTTCCTGTCTGTTTCAAGTCCGATGCTTGTCCTGCATCTTTCTCTTTTCTCAGGACATAGATGGAAAAGGCTCTATTACCCAGTAAGGAACTGCAGGTGTTTTCCTCCTGACTTTTACCCACATCAGGGCTTGCTGTTCCTTGTGGGCAGCTACCACGGTGATCTTGCCCAAATTGCATAATGTGTTACATAGTCCTCAGTGCAGCTGACAGATGGGTAAGGTCATTGGCAGGCTCCCAGTAGGCCTGCTCAGAGAAAATCTTTGCTCTGCTAATATTCTTCTGAGCCACTGCAGATTTAATTAGAAAATTTGCAAGGGAATTATTGTTGCCAGTTGAAAGAATAGCTAATTAGGCCCATGAAGACTACTGTCAGGTAAAGACGTTCTAAAGATACATTTCTTGTCAATGCAATAAACGTGTTGAATGTCTTGAAGACGGCTGCAGTTTTGTTTACAAGCTATGGCATACCACACGATCATATGGATGTTTGGGGTAGGTGTGGCCAAGTGCATGTGTAAAGTTTCTATTTTCATCTCAGATGTAGTAACGAGATATGTATATTAGCTAAGCAATCTAATTTATCTTAGGTCCAACTGTATCATGAGGTGCAGTAAACTGAGAGACAGTTCATTTAACAACCTCTCTGGTCAAAGCCTGAGAGTTTTATTGGTGTAATTATTTCTGTTTAATTGGTGGCCTTATTGTTATGAATGAAATGAGCAATATTCAGATTAGGACACTTAGATCTTGTGTTTTTGAGATGGGTTTAAAAAAGCAGAGGGTTTGCTGTTCTGTAGTTTTCACTGTTTTCAAGCCTTGTCCAAACCTCAGTGATGAAAAGAGGGTGAGCTGTGGAATTTTCTCATGGCTATAACCAGAAAGAAAGAAAACCACAGACAAGAGTATGCAGATTTTTCAAGAGAATTAATCTGTAATGCCTGGACTTTGCATCAGGTACTTTGCTTTCTGGGTGTAGGGAGAGCCCTCAGCTGATCTGCTCCCATTTCCAGATCATCACAGTCCAGTTCTGAACAGACTGTGGATGGAGTCAGCCTTGGTCAAAATGGGGGCTGCAGCAGTAAGGTTAGTCCTAAACCATTCTTATCTCCCCAGCCTGCCCTCAGAAAAATCATAAGCGAAGAGCGCCAGCCTAAGAATGTGTAAACAGGAGTTGAGGCTACATGTGTTAATAGTCATGTATACTTACTACCCAAAGAAATCCCATAGCCTGGCTGCCACAATAGAGTTGTCCTGGCAAAATTTCAGTTAACCTCAAAAGTTCCATATGGGTGAACTAAAATCTGCTTTTTTTTTTTTTTTTTTTTTTTTTTTTTTTTTTTTTTTCTTTTCCCTCTAGCTCTATTTGCTGTTACCTCTGTCCAATTTGCTGAGCTGTTACATGATGTTGGTGATGTAATTGGAGTTGCATCAGGATCACATGAGCTGCGGGAGCCTGGAGATGTAAGAGCAGCACACACTGGAGGAGAGCAGGGCTGCTCTGAGTCATGCTGTGTGCTGTCTTCCTCATGCGGATGGCAGGGCTGAGCGTCAGCCCCAGGTCTGGCCCTCCTGCAGCTCTGAGTCACCATCCCTAAGTATCAGTAAGTTCACACACATCCTTCCCAGCAGCTGGGTTGTCAGGGTCAGGCTGGGAAACCCAAACTATCTCTTGATTCACCAGCAATGAGCCTTCTGAAGAGTTAATTATCCCTGAGATCTGTGGACTCTGGCAGGGGAGGTGGCAAGGGAGCAACTTCAGGCTGCCATGCTTAATCTCATGTTTCAATGCTGGTTTGCAGCATAGTTCTTCTAGGAGTTTGAAGAAGTCCAGGGAAAGAGCTGAGAATTTCAAAGACTTTAAGCTGTAGAAAGGACAGCCTGGATGCAAGGTGAGAAGAGCAATAGCAAACATGCACTCTGAAGGAGATTTTGAAAGGGGAAAAAAGGAAGTGTGAAAACTTCAAATGGAAAGAAAATCACAATTCCACAGTTATTTTCGAAGTTATCCAGAGGAATATAGAAAAAAAAAAAGTTCAAAGAATAATCTGAAGAGTATTAGCTTTGCCATTAACTATAATAAGAATAGTTAAAGAATTTGTTATAGTGCTGAGAGGGAGCATCAACAATTTATACACAGCATCAGACACACATTTACTGAGGCTACTCAAGGGAGAGACAGTCGTCCCATTAACATGGACAGGTGCATGAGGAGGTAGGTGTTCCTGTACCTGTGAGGAGGTGGCACAGGGACAGTGTGCTGCCCCTTCACTGTGTCAGGGGCCGGTACCAGGCAGGAAGCTCATTCTCCCTGCAAAGAGCCTCTGATCTCTATTTCACCCATGGCAACTGGAGGCAAATCATAATACATTGGTACTACATATATATAGAGAGAGTAGTATATATATATAAATATATACATATACTTATATATTTATATGTATTGGTAAGGTGTAGTTGAAGAGTGAGAACATCCAAAATAAAATGTGAATTTTATTTTGTGAATGAAAAAAAAATAAATAAATAACTGGCCCAGTTTTGTGTATTATCCATACTATCAGTTCATGAACTTCTCAAAATTTTATCTTCTTCATCTGCTAGTGGCCAGAGTATTTTGTGAAGTTTCAGAATATTAGTCCTATTGGCACACAACGGTGCTACTGAAAAACAGAGATGCTCCCAACTTCATGGAGTATAGAGCATGAAGTTCTCTGAGAGGGAACGGAAGTTCCCTCTCAGAAATGAAATGAAGATTTCCACTGGGGAAAGTGAAACAAAGAGAGAATTCAGATATCCAAAGATGAAGAAAAAAATATTGTATGTGTTTAATTTTGGGTTTACTGGTGAGAAAGATTGAAAGTGAGGAGATAAACTGGTGGACTTGTGATAACGAAGATGGACAACAATGAGGATTTTCCTGAGGACTTTTCGGGATGCTTGAAAAATAAATCCTGTCATAAGCCAAATTATTAAGTGTTTGACATTAAGGAATACAGTTTCCTATAACCAAATTGCTCTCACAGTGCAAGTTTTGGGATTTTTTGCTCATCTTTCTGAATCACAGAGTGACAGAACGGCTGAGGTTGGAAGGGACCTCTGGAGGCCATCTTGTCAACCCCCCCTGCTCAAGCAGTGACACCCAGAGCAGGTTGCCCAGGACCATGTCCAGGAGGCTTTAGTAGATCTCCAAGAAGGGAGACACCACAGCTGGGCAGCCTGTGCCTATTCTTTACTGTGGTCACCTGCACAATGACAAAGTGCTTCTTGAAGATCAGATAGAAACTCTTGTGTTTCAGTTTGTGCCCATTGCCTCTTGTGCTGTCACTGGGCACCACTGAAAAGAGCCTGGCTCCATCCTCTTTGCACCTTCCCTTCAGGTATTTATATGTTTCAGTAAGGTGCCCCCCAAGCATCCTTTTCTTCAGGATGAACAGTCCCAAGAAGCTCTTAAGAGCTGCCACCAAAAAAAATAACCTGGAACTGAGTCTTTTTCACTTGTAGGGCAGATCTTGCAGATAAAAGATAGGGAAAGTAGGTAAAGTCAATCTCACCCTGGACACTGCCTTTAAAATGGAGTAATTACTTTAGCAGTGTGAAGAACAAGTATAATGATGATACTGCAGCCATCCAGCCTGCGCCTCCTGCAAGAGCCAGGGTGCTCTTTGCACTGTTGGGTGGTCTCTAGCTGTTTGTGGCCTGACTGCATGGACTGTTTGTGATCAGCCCAGTAGTCGTCACATATGCTCTGTGATGTTCACATCATTATGAGAAGAAACAGCTTTTTCTATAGGCCCTTTGGAAGGGGCTTGTATTTCACGTGCAGTTCCCTGTTGCTAATATGCTCTGGTGTGGAATGACATCAAAAAAACAAGGGATTTCCTTGGAGTGTGTCCTGAAAACCTGAGGAGTCCTTGATGGCATATGGCATCCCATTTGCCTTGAAGTTAACATTTTGATGACATCTTGCCTGGCTTTACCTTTATATATTTATAATCCACTGATTTTAAGCTGTTTGAAAGAGATCTAACAGTTTTCCAACCAGCTGACACAGTCTGACACTTGGCATATGAATAATGGATAGAGTTAACAATTTAGAACCTTGCTGGAAAAATAGTAAACACTTCTAATGAAAAATGGTGTAGAGATATTGGTGAAATCACTCAGAAAATTAAGAGACAATTGCTGTGTTCTGGCAACCATGAATAATTTTTCCAGAGGAACTCTTGCTTCTTGCCTTCAATTTAAATTTCCGGAGTGTATATTGCATATAAATACTTCTATTGTCTCCAGCATCAGGAAAAAAAAGAAAAGAAAAATAAAGAAAAAAGGGAAAAAAAAGGAAAGAAAAAAAAAGAAAAAAAAAAAAGAAGGCAGATGCATAAGGCCAGACCTCTGGTGGTCCATTTCTCAAATGAAGGGTACGTCACAGCTTCCCCAGAGGTGAGCTCATTGGGATGCACTGTGCAGCATGGTAAGTGGCTGCAGCCATTTCTTCTAGTGTCTCCTGAAGGACTCATAGTCCTACCCCCAAAAACTCATCTGGGTTCAAAAAAGTGCTCACCTACTCCAAAACATGGCAGGTGATAGGGAGAAATAAGAGCAAAATGAAAATACTAGGATGGGGTTTTCAGACAAGGTATTCAGGTTGCATAGCTGGTTGGCTTTGCAAAGGATTAGGAGAACTATCTGTGCCTGCTGAGCAGTGCAAGCAGATCACAACTTGCCGTGTGTTTAGGCTTTGCAAGTGATGGTATTACCAAGTGCATGATGACCCTGCTGGCTAAAGCATGATCTCTAATACCTGATGATAGTTCAGGTCATTCAGCATGTTGATATGGGCAATGTTCCTCTTTCCTAAATAAAATTTGGAAAATGAAGCTTCTCCAAATCTTCCTCTCCCCACTTTATTTCCACAGTATCATTTGAGATAATTGCCCACACCGTGCCCGGAGACATCATAATTTGTTATTAGCTTATAAAAGAGGAAGAAAACAAAAATACATTAGATGTCTTTCAGAAGATTATTTAAAGCAGAGCTTCACTCCCAGATACCTCTCCAAGAGGCATCCTGTGTCATGGTATTTTTACTTGAGGTTTTCTTGTGACTTCTCCATTTGCAGGAAGGTTCAAATGAAAACCTTGGCACTGAGTGCATTGGGAGATTAAAAAAAAAAATCAAACTTAATTAGGTTGACTAAAAACACAAACTGTAACCGTTGAAGCCATGCCCCGGTATGCACTTCCTCTTTCCCAAAGACATTGGAAAGCTAACAAAGGAACTGCATGCAATGAAAGAAAGCGGCAGGTTGCCCTGCTGGAGCAGAAGGAGCAGTGAGATCTGAGGAGGCTGCTAGCCCACGGAGGTCTGTCCTAGTGGGAAGGGAGAACCTCTGCCTTCTGAGCTCTAGCAGGGCAGGTTGTGGTCCAAGGCCAACACCACACACATGCGTTGGGGAGAAACCACATCCCTGGGATGCGCATCCTCCTTCCTGCATCCTATCTGTGGGCCGTGGCCATGTGGCTGTGCCAGGACCCCGAGCCCAGTGGTGGCTTCCGATCCTCTATGGAGCAGGGCTGAACTCCTAATGGCTCACACCATGGCAGGGTGTCAGTTTTAGGAATGTAGGAGTTGCCTCAGCAGTTGCCAAAGCTGTATCTTCGTGATTAAAAATACTCTTTGTGTAGGTTGGAATAATGACACCGCGCTGTACTGGGTGGGGGTTGGGGAACAAGTAATTGGATTTATTTTCAATAGACATTGTTGAAAGGGATCCAACATGAATAGAGATGGTGTTTTCTTTTTAACAGTTTCCAAGTTAAATTAAGCTAACTTAGATAATGAGTGTATTGCTTTTATATTTGGGGTGTGCATATCTTCCCATTATTAAAATTTAAAAATAGTAAATGGCATCAGAGCATTGATTTGGGCATGATGCTGCTTGCTGTGAAGTTTTGCCATTTACTTCATTGGAAACAGCTCTTTTAATGAAAGTGAGATGTTAGCTTAAATACTTAATAAAAAAATCTGAAATATTAATTATTATAAAGGTCCTATTTTTAAGACAGAGAGATGGAGAAAAGGACTGTGGTGCATAGAAAGGACACAGTAAAGGGATCTGGAATACAACCAATTTATAAAAGAAAATGAAGACTTGGTTGAAATGTAGAAGGCTTCTTAAACTTCTGTCCTAAAACAGTTGGACAGATACACAATGAAATGTTTTTTAGTAACTTCTGTGCCTCAGAATCCTACCTTTATAATATTTTTTTCCACAAATTCTTTAGAAAGGATTGTAATATCATTGACTCTTATTCTCATTTTAACTGTAAATTAAGAATAATTCTAGTAAGCTTCTTGTAAAAAAAATATGTGAAGGTGAACAAGATTTTGGTTTCTGCTGTTGCAAGGTTTCTTGACATTTATTAACTTGTAGCATATTTTACCAGGGTTTTCATTACTTACAATCTGAAGTAATGGTAAAGGTTACGCATACTTCTCCAATAGTGGTTAAGGGTATGAGCATTAACCCTCCCATTTTGTCAGTCTTTGCTGCACATCAGTGAATGCTGTGTGATGGTTATTAGGAGTCAGACACGTATTTGTCTGTGCAGGAGCTGACTGATGAGACCCTTCTCCGTGAAATAGGGTAGAAAAGCAGTGCTTCAGATTTTGTTTCATGTTGAAGTGACTAGAGGGGAAAGCACCTTTGATCTTTGTAGGTGCCATCTGATCTCTGGAGAAGAAAGATGTTTCAGGAGGATGCCGATTCCTTCTTTTGCACTGCCCATGGCTTCCACACTGCGGGTACTCTGAGAGCACAAGGGGCACAAAACTTTCTGGTGAGCTCCCTCCAGATCATGATCTGTTGTGCTGACAGATCAACTTCTGCTGTGATGACAGCCCAATGTGTAAAAACTCGCCATCCCTTTCCTGTTTTTTAGGCAGGATTGTAGCAGCCTTCATAGTCCAGTCATCACAGGGCTTACCATGCTGCAGCAGCAGCAGCTGCAAAAACATCTCCGTAGGCAGCAAAGGCCTGGGCACCTGTGCCAGTGGCACATTGTCATGTTCTTTAGCTAGGATTTTAGTCACTTCTTTAAAAAATGTGATTATTACACTTGTGTACATTCTAGGGAATGTGTAAAGAAACTCGGAGGAGGATGAACTCAACCTCTCAAATGTGAGGAATCTACACGGATACGTTGATTTGGTGGAATTGTTTTTTCCTCTACACCAGCTGAGGGAAATAACAGCATTGTACAAATCAGCTGCAGATGAACTAAAAATGAAAAACAAATCCCTGCTGTATCACAAAGTCCACTCTGCCAGAGCTAACCAATGCCTGCAGCACAGCTTGTCTTTGTTTTTCTGGCACCAGGTGACTCCTAAAAATCTAGATGTCACATCTCAATCCCCCTGCTTCTGGAGTGAAGTCAAAACCCTCCTTTCAGGTTGACAAAGTGCTGTTCAGTTTGGAGGATGTACTGACTCTACCACAGGCCCAAGGGAAAGAGGGCCTGTGACCGTTCATGTTGTGGAAAGACCTTTCCTGTGAAAATCCATGGGATTTTCCGCTGGGCTCCCATCTGACACTGATGTCCATACAAAAATTGTACTGACCTTGCAGAGCCACTGATGTGTACAGATCCTTCCATAGGCCCCTGTCCTGGATGTGGACCTTGGGAGAAAACAGCTCTTTTCATCATCCAAAGAGGAGAATGAGAGCTGAGAGTGGGAAACTGACAAGGTGCACATGTAGAAAAGAAACCCAGTAATTGTAATGGCTTTTATTCTTCAAGTTGATGAATTCAGGATTGGTCCATGAGTGTTTGGTGCCCAGAGGTCATACATGAGATGGGAAGGGATGTGCTGGGCCTGAATGCAGTGGGAGTGGGGTCAGAGGGGCCCGCAGGCCTGCAGGTCTGAAAATGGGAAAACCTCCTGTGTGCCTGGGTGCACAGCCTCTCTGCAACAACCTACTCTGCAGGTTGATTTCTCCTGGCCACTTCAGTCTTTTCAGCTTTATCTTTTTGCCTTAATTTGCTACTCACCTCTTTTTCTTTCCTGAAATAACCTTCTGTACAATTCACATAATAAATTTATTATTATTATTTTTTTTTCCTTGCATTTGTATAATAAAGGACAAAATGCTTTCAACTGCTATAACTAATGAAAATCATCTGTTTAAGTTCTTAGTTACTTTATTAGTTCTTGATTTTCACAGTACATAAAATCTCATGTACAGTTCTCATAGTTTTTGAGAACAGAGTATTCCTGCATGCACAGTAAATAAGAGTCACTGGAAAGATGGTGTAGGCCCTTAATGGCTGTGCAGATTCAACAGTCAGTGCATACACTGACTGTTTCCTTGTTTTTGATGATTTTAAATGTCTGTTGCCCAAATGCCACTGCTTATTCAGTTAGTTATGCAAAAGCAAGAAGAGTAAGCTCAAGTTCTTAAATTTTTACAAATGATAAAGGGGGTGCACTGCTTTTGCAGAGAAAAGCAGCAATGATATAAACATGGTCATTTGTTTCCACTGCTACACTGAAGCCCTGGGCCAACATTCACTATTTGGTCCTCTCAAATGACATTTGCAGTAATATCTCTATGTAGACAGCTAGATTGCAAAGCATACACAAACAAGTTGGTACATTCTAAAGCCTTGTACATGCTTACATGAAGATTGCATCTATCTATTCTCAAAGTAGCAGAGGCTAAATCTTCTGAAATGCCATTTCATTGTGTTATTTTTCAGGCAGATTAGTACGTTGTGTTCTGATTGAAAGGAGTGTTCTGCTTTCTTCTGTGAATCTAATGACTTTGTGCAAAACCTCATTTCATTCTGAAATCTTTGTAAAAATGAGTCCCAGAAGATTACTCCAAGGACTTGTCAGTGATGTGAAGAACTCAGCCTTGTCCCTGTACTTGAGATGGCAGTTGGGTAATTGCAGATACATAAATACAACCATGTAATTGCATGAGCTGTGTGTATTATCTGCAGGCTCCTGAAAAATCCCCAAGAAGTGGCCTAGACACACAGATCTCTGCTCTGAAATGTCAGTTTAAATCTAGATTCCTCTAAGCATGTGACACTCAATATTTTTGGGCTAGACAATGGCAAAGGTGAAAGGATAAATGTTGTAAAGGGGATCGCATCATTTGCTGCCTGTTTTTATACCTGAAGCACTCTCCTGCAGGAAGGTAAGTGGTTTCGTAAGCTGGTTTGGTGTGCTGAGCCAGTGTTCATGTGATCTGCATTTTTGTCCCCATTTAATAAAGATGGCCAGGTAACCTAAAGGCAAAGTCTGTGCTAGCCGAAGAGAGTAATTTTGCACAGCTCCGACATACTCAACCTAAACTTGCCTGCACCCTGCTTGGCAGCTTCTCTTCTGGGCAGACAGATGGAATTTTTGAACAGCTCATACATCCTTCTCACTTCTCAGACTGAAATTTCTTCTAGGAAGTGTAAAACCACATATAGTTAAAGGAAAGCATTCTGTAATACGTGAACTAATGAAGAAACAGGATCAAAGATCTATAGCTGTGGAGGAAGTTGTTTTTAGATATCTCAAAAAATCTGAAATGTCAGAGGTGAAAGAAAAGACATGGAAATGACTCCAGCCTTGTATGCAGTCTCAAGTCTCACCCTGCCTTTAGCAACTCCTCATGAAAACAGACTGGCCTGCAGTGAGCCATGATGTTCCAGGACAGATTTGGTTCAGGAAACCTACATTCCACTCCCTATTACAGCATTTTGTGTAAAAGCTAATCACTGGAGGCTTTATTTATTTATTTATTTATTTATTTATTCTTTTAATGAACTGGTAGTAGGCACTATGGTATTCTGGACAAGATGTTTTTATCCTTTCCTTTAGAAAGCTGAAGATCCAGAAGCTGTTGATGTCTTCTGCAAATGCATTTATTTTCTATCCTTAATACAAATTCTCTGCAATTAAAAGCACAATGCTATTTCTATACTTTTTGAACTCTTCAGTGGGCAATAAAAATCTTCTTTTTTGAGTTCACCAAAACTTCCTGTCTATTACCTCTCCTTTACTTTGTTTCTGCATCAAAAGGGGGACAAGTGAGGCTTGCTTTTGTCCAGTGTGTTCCAAGCTATGGGGAGAAAATGTTTAGTTGTGCACGCACATTGCTATATATTGTGTCAGTTTTACTGCACATATACAGATTTTTTACAGTTTAGCTACTGCAGCAGAAAAGGAAAGGAGTATTTGAAGTAACTCCACCTGAGACATTGAACTTTTGTAGAGAAAAATCACTGCCTTAGGTTACACACAAGATCTAAGAGGAAGATGTGCTACTATGTCTATAAGTGTTTATGTCATTTAAAATGCAGTTTCTTGCTCTTGTCCTATAGCAACTCCAAAGACGTCCTTTTGTTAGTGGATGAAAGACAGTATTTTAACATTTTCATACCTACGTAGTGATGTTATATACCTAAGTCAAGAGGAAATAAACAGAAATAACAATTGAACATTATTTCTTACAGTTTTTACTTCTCTGTGCAAAGTTTTTAGTTAACTTGCTACTAAAACCATTCTATCTTAACAGTGCTCTGGCTGTTTTGGCTGGTAAATGTTGATAAGACACATTGTGCAAGACTCTACAGATCCTTCCATATACAGAAGATTGGTCTCTCTCTCTCTCTCATGCTCTTTCATTTTCTTTCTCTTTCACAGTGAGAGGAAACTGGTGCCTCTTATTTATTTATTTATTTATTTTTTTTATTTTTTATTTTTATTTTTTCAGGAAAAATTAAGGACCTATCCTGCTTCAGGACAGCTACCCCCAACTGAATTTACCAGAGATCACCCTGTCTTTGGTTACTTAAAAAAATAAAATAAATATTGAACCTGTTCTGCTTTTTGCAAAAATAATTTATTTTAAAAAGAAATGATGAAGAAGATAAAGAAAAACTGATTAAATCCATCCCTTTCTATCCCAGGTTATTTATCTAGGCTATAGACTATTATCAATAACCGTTAAGCAAAGTGTTAATGCTACCTACAAGTAGCAAGCTTTCCTCCAGCAAAGCTGTAACAGATATTGACTGAGTGATGAAACCAATAGAAAGGCCTATGGCTTCTTGGCATTTTATTTCCCCTGGTAGAACACAAGGACAAATAAAAATAAGGAAAAGGAACTGTTTACATCTCCTCTCATTTCCTCATCCAGGAAGGTCTCAGCTGTTTGGGTTCAGGTCCAGTACAACATCTATGTGCTTACCGTGCTGGTAGTAGAGGACTTCTGGCCACTGCCCAGGACTTCTGGCGGCACATGTTTAACGAGACACCTCGTTTCCTGTCCAACTCATTGGCAGACCTCCAGATGCTGCAACTGTATCCTCAAGATGTGTTTGGAAAGAAAATTCTTGCTTTATTCTGTGTTTGCTTTGATTTCTTCTTGTCATTAGTTTTAGTGAATGTCATAGAAGCTTGTCTAACAACTAATGTCATTTCCTCCTCCAATGGCTCATACCTCTCTGTGATTTTTGCACACAGTGATATTGCAGCTGGACATCAAAGCCTTCATCTGGTTTTCTTGTTTCTAATTAATTTTAAATTCTGTTTATCCTGCTATTTTGCTGTGTTGATATCTTTTCAGCAGTTTTAGGAGAACGCTGAGCAGCCCAAAATTACTGGTAAAATATAGGTCTTGCAACCCCAGTTTTTCTGCTAGTTTCATTATCTATTATTAGAAATGACACCAAATATCAAGAGGAGAGGGCAGCCCTGTTCTTGCCCTGTTTAGAGTCTGCTCAGGTGCTGGTAGCAGGACTTGGGTGAAAGTAAGGGCAATGGCTAGTACTCACCTTCGTGGGAGCCACTGTCTGCTTGTTGTTTGTGGTGGAGCTGTGGGCTTCCCAAAATCTTCAGTGAAAATCAGAAGTGCCACTTCAACATTAGGGCTCCTATTTAGTGAATCTCCACACCTTTCCTTCTGCTTGCTGTCCTGATGAGATGTACCCAAACGTAGCCATCAGTGTCATTTCTCTCTGCTTGCTGGAGTCAGTGAGAATTCCCTTTTCTGGGTATTCTAAAAATGACTTGATATTTTCCCTGGCATGTTTTCCCCCCTACACTTAATTATGGAGCTTTTGGAAGGTACAATCAAGTTGTTTTTTAAGTGCTGCTTCTTTGATTTGATCAGCTCCTGCCATTTTGTTGTTTTTCAACTTCTCTGTTGCTGCCTGGGATTTAGAACTAGATAAATAAAAAATGGAAGGGAAAAATTCATCATTACCTAGAAATGTATTTTTAAATTGAAATTCTGTGGGACTCAGTAAGTTAAAAAGACTCATTTCTCTAACCAAATGTCATGCTAGGCTTCCTATTGAAAGAGATATAATTGGATTTTCCATGGAAAGAATATTTCACTATAAATGTATCTTTGCAGTGAGACTCTTCAGTGCCTCATTCTTCATTACCAAATGGAAGTAAGTACATTTCAGGAAGGATTTAATGTATTAACACAGGAGAAATAGAGAAATATTGTACTGTAGCTAAGATCAGACTGAATTCAGCTAACTTGCAAACCACAAAAACTACAGAGCAAATGATGTTTTAGAGATTTTTCCCTAGATTACTCAGGGAAAGGTAGGAGGAAAATCTTCAGCATCTCAACAGTAGCAGGCACTTATCCATCTTTCTGAATTTCAACGACTATGTTGTATACTGTTCTCAGGAGAAGTGATGTGCCTGAAGCATATATTGAACTCACTCATAGTAATAAAACACTCTGACAAGTCCAGTGAACAAATGAAGCCAATGACGATATTTAAACTTATGTTTAAACATAATCCCTAAACATATGTTTAGCAATCAGCTGCATTGCTTTGCCCACATAAAAAAAAAAAAAAAAAAAAAAAAAGTTTACGTTAGTATATTCAAGGTAGATTGAATGTTGAGTGTAAAAATCCTCTATGTGGACATTTATCCATTCACTGCCTTCCTCATGGCCTTTAGAGCATTCTTTGCATTGCATCCTCAGCTCCCTTTTTCTTTCAGGAATGTTTTAAAATGGACAATGATCACTACAGTTGAACGGTTTTCTCATTTTTTTCCTCATTACTGTCAAATAGTCTCAATCTCCCAGCTGCTGCTGTTGTTTCTGTGCTGTGATGGATTGTCTACAACTCCTTTCTCTACAGCTCCCCAGAGCAGATATTTAGTAGTCAGAAGAACACCTCAACCCTCTTAGTGGGATGAGCAAAGCTCCTGCTTCACATGAAAATAATTCAAAACTGTTGATTTTAGCCCCAGAAGAAGAGTCAGTCAAAGTCCTTCTGAAGAATATAAATGAGATAGAAAAGAGGTTTGACTGCGTAACATGGGCCTGAAGCACACACTTATATCTTCATATAACACTTACAGATTGCTCGAGCTCTAACAATGTAGCTAGCACTTTTTATTTATTTATTTATTTTTTGTGGTACAGCTTTTTATTAAAAGACTACTATACTTTGCAGTGGTCTGTGTGATCAGCTGCAGAAACAAAAACCCAAGCTTAATTTATTATACACAGCTCTGTCTTAGGCTACAAGTCTGACTTCTTGTTGTGCAGCACTTTAAATTAGTAAAATCTAATCGTTTCAGCTAAAAGTTACATAGGCCCCCCCAAAAAGAGAATTGAGCCTTTCAGACTTGTGTGCTTTTGGCATAGGATAAGAGACGGTTCAGTGGGGAAGAGTGGCAACATTATTGTATGACAAATTGGGCCATCTGGTCCTTTAGATGGGATTATACTCTGGGGAAAGTTATTTCCATGCACTCAGCTGCCCTGCAGGCTCAGTCAGGTGGCTAGCTGGGTGGGTCCATGGAGAAAACAGGTCACACCACCATCATATGTAAAACTGAAAGGGTAGCACTGAAAAGAATGATGCTCTCAGTGCTTGTGAATCTTGTGAATACAATTTTTTTTTTTTTTTTTTTTTATCATTATTCACAGTTAACTGAGAATTTTGCTGCTCATTCTCAGTAAAGCAAAACAGATTATGGTAGCAGGAGACAAGAATCAGTTAATTTATGTTCCTTTGCTGTAGAGTGGAGAGGCTGTGAACCATTTTACAGATAGTCAAAACAACAACAACAACAACAACAACAACAAAACTAATTAGAGACAGGGCTACATGCAGGGATGGAAAGTGAAGTTTTTTTTTTTTTTTTTTTTTTTTTTTCCTTAATCTCCTTGCCAGGTGCAGTAAAAGCAGCTGTACTTTGTGGTTTTCCATTTTGACCTGGTGATGACTTTAACTAACTGTAGATATACCTGTGTTTCTACAACAAGCAGTTGTCTCTCTCTCTCCTTCAGACACTACTGACCTTGACCAAGTATCCAGGTTGCTGATCTCTTACTAGTTGTGGTTATCTTAAAATACTTACAGGCCTTAAAATAATTTCTGATGTTTCATATATCTGCAGCTAATCTCATTCTCTGAATTCAGAAGAAAATGACTGGGTTTTACCACTTCCAGATCTAGTGACACCAGCATTTTTCCTCATTTTATGAGAATAATAATAATAATAAAGTATTTTGGGACTTTTCAAGACATTTCTATATCACTACAGAATCTATAAATTTTCTTAGAAGACATTTCATTATTAACAGGCTTATTAATCTGTGTACTTTCACTATTACATGTTCATAAAAATAAAAATGTATTTGAAATGTCTGCTATGTATTATGCTCTGTTTAGACAGGCTTGGCTCAGAAACTCCCTCCCTCCCTCCCTCCCTCCCTCCCTCCCTCCCT
>NC_048926.1:47792798-47812070 GCF_011077185.1 Oxyura jamaicensis
TATATACATATACATATATGTGTGTATATATATATATATGTTGTATATATATATATATACAACAAACAAGAAAACAACCCAGCCAAAAACCTGTGTTCCAGGTACATACAGGACACAAGAATTTGTGAGAAACCAATTCAGTAAGACAGAAGAAATTACAGATATACTTGTGCAAGTGTGGATATTGAAGTGAGTAGGCCTTGACCTGGAGGTTGAGAGATCTCTTTTGATACTCCTTCTGTCTCACAGGAATCTGAGGTAAACTTGGACAAACCTTTTCTCTCTTAGTTCACAACATGGTGAAGGCACCTATGTCTCTAAGACCTCCATCAATCTCAGAATCATTACTCACTTGTTGCCCAAATTTGAATCTGTTTGAATTTCCTCTGACAGGTGTGAGCAAGGCAAAATCTTGGCATAGCTTAGTAACTTGGCCTACTTGATTGTGTCCAACTCTAGCAGTTTGACTCAAACTAGGTATTCTTGGCTTTCTTCATGCAGTGCAAGAGGTCTGCAAAATAGGAAAAGTCTGCATGGCTTTTCTAAGGGAGTTGTGAGCTCACTTGTCCCCTACCCTAGCAGTTGTAGGATTCCTGTGCACCCTCCAAGACAGCCACAGTCAGGAAACATGCGTGGTCCTCTATGGAGCCCTAGACAAAGCATCTTGCCTTTCAGCGCTATTTACTAGTTTAAACACTGAACTAGCTGTAGTTTAATGGCTTCTGTTTGCAGATCAACACCACAAGTTTAAACATTGCAGTAAAGTACATCTGTACCCTTAGTTTTATATGCCTTCATTCCTCACGTGTCAAGAAGGAATAATAACATTCTCATTACCTTGTCTATGTATTCTGAAGATAAGCAGTTCAGATTTCTGAATTACAGTCTACTGAATGGCTCAGCTCTGGTGGCTATAATACCTAAGTTAGACATAGTGTAAATCCATTAATTTGGATTGTGACATTCAAATTATGTCAGTATCCAGTTTAAATTCTTGATTTTCTGTTACTATATGTTTTTCTAGAAAACATAAAGATGGGATCAGGTTGAAGATGGCTTAAGGAATTTTATTGGGTTTCTCCAAGTAATTTTCAAGGTGAAGAAATAAACCCAACTCAACCAAATTAAAATTTACTTACTGGTACTTCACGTTAAATGCATAAAAAATACTACTCGGGGAAATCTTTCTTTCTCTGCCCTGAAGTTTTGTCAATCTGACAGCAACCCTTCCCTCTGTTTACTGGTACTCCTGTTTCTTTCTGACAAGTTATAACACTACCATGCAATAAGCCTGAAATCATTTTTATTATAGAACAGAATCATAAGGTCATAGAGAGGTTTGGGTTAGAAGGAACCTTAAAGGTCATCTAGTTCCCACATAAAGATCATCTAGTTCCTGCCATGGACAAGAATACCTTACACTAGATCAGGTTGCCAAGTATCACATCCAACCTGGCCTTGAACACCTACAGGGATGGGGCATCCAAAACTTCTCTGGCAACCTGTTCCAGTGCCTCACTGGACTCTGAGTAAAAAATAAATAAATAAATAAAATAGATCTTTCTTATAACTAACCTAAACCTACCCTTTTTAAATTTAAAGCCATTACCCCTTGTCCTATCACTACACTCCCTGACAGAGTCTCTCCCCAGATTTCCTGTAGGACCCGTTATGTACTGCAAGGCCACTATAAGGTCTTCCTGAAGCCTTCTCTTCTCCAGGCTGAAGAGCTCCAACTCCCTCAGCCTGTCTTCATAGGAGATGTGCTCCAGCCCTTTGTTCATCCTTGTGGCCCTCCTCTGGACTCCTTCTAATACATCCATGTCCTTCTTGTGGTGGGGTCCTCAGAGCTGAACACAGTGCTCCAGGCAGGGTCTCACAAGAGCAAAGAAGAGGGAGAGAAACACCTACCTTGTTCTGCTGGCCATACTGCTTTTGATGCAGCTCAAAATATGATTACTTTTCTGGGCTGCAAGCACACTTCGACTTTGCAGGTATTTTCCTAGATTTTTTTTTTCTTCTTCTTCATCTAATGAATTAGTCAGCTGTATCTGTCAAAAAAAAAAAAAAAAAAGTAACATGATAAAAAGAAGCTAGGGTTTTCTTGTTATGTTTGTGTATGATGGCCACATAAAATATCCAATTTTGTTTTTCTGCAGTACTTACTACCTGTGAAGTAATTAAAAATTAATAAGTCAAAACCATTTACTAGTACAGTTGATCACAAAACCCTTTGCTTTCATGAAAAAAGGAAATTGATTCATTCCTTTAGAATTTTGATTAAGTAATTAGAAAAACTTTCTGTAAAAAGAAGTTTAATCATGAATTAATAGATGTAGTTAGTAATTTTCAAGTTTAAGACACGAATGAAGTTGTATTTTTTCTTTCTAATGTTACAAAACTAAGATCACTGTCCATTCTGAAAAAAGGTAACCATGACTGAGAGGGCCAATGATATGGCCATGGTGACATGTTCCATCCATGGCACAGGCAGAGTTTGCCATAGTTCAGTTTTCCGTGCATCATATTACGTCATATTACTGGCTCTGTGTGTGCATGTGGAAGGAATATACAAGTATGCTTGAAGGTCAGATAAAAGTTTTTTGTCTTGTTTTGTTTTATTTTGTTTTGTTTGATTGTTTGTTTTCCAGCTTCTCCTAGTAGCTTCCCATAATGCTGGGAAAGGCTAATGGTAAACATTTTGGCACTCTCTACTTCAAATTTTCTTTCATGAAAGTGTTCACAGAAAAGGCTCTGTTTCTTTTCACAAATAATTCATTTCTGATGCTGAAGATGATTCTGAGAAAATGATTCCTAAGGTACTCATTCATATGGCCAATGGGCAGAGGGCTCAAGTCAGAACATATAACTATATTAATCTTTCAGATTGTTTGTTAGGAAGCCACATTGCTGCACCATGGCCTTTAAGACACCTGAAGGTTTTAGAGATCCGTGTTTCCTAGGCAATGGAAGCTACAGACAGCAGAAAGCAAAGGTTGCTCCACTTCTCAGAAGGAAGGAGAGGAAAAGAGTGTTGGTTTTCTGTTTTCTTGCTGAGAAAATCATCTGACCAAAATTATCTGTGGTCTATATTATCCTGCATCTCTCTGGATGCTATGAACATATGAATACCTTTAAACTTGTGACTGGTACTTTATGCACAACTGTCTACTTTTAGTTTCTTTATCCCAGCAATTATACACAGTGATGCATTTTCAGAGGAGTCTGTAGGGAAGGTAATCCCAGGAAAATCCTTTGTCACAGGAACCTTGTGTGAGGTCCCAGTCATCACTTTTCCACAATGAACTGTCTTGCTGTGCAGATTTTACTTGATGGAAATAAATTCACTTTGCATTTATTTTTCCCCATCATCTGTGGGATACTGAGATTCAAATGAGTAAGCTTAAAGCTGTATCTATTCAACATGATGCATGCTGTGTAACTGCACTTTGTTACTCAGAAGCAGGGATGTGTGGGAGGAATCTGTGCTTGACTTTTTGGTGATAATCATGCTACTGGATTTATCTGTGAATTTTTGAAACAGGAGTTTACAACTTGCAAAAAAAATAAAAAATAAAAATGTTATGACACCTTCATTTGGACCTTGCACAATGAGAGGAGGTCATATAAAAAGGAGACAGGTAAAGTGATCCATGGCTGTGACTTACAAGTTTATAACACTTTTACCCCTGCTGGCACACGAGTGCATCATTTCCCCCTTTGAAAAGCATTTCAGTCTCTTTTGAGACCAAGGAGGGACTAGGAGGCAAGGAGAGTGTGCATGTCCAGTAAGAGGGGGAAGCTCTGCCCTGGAGCTCTGTGATGGCCCTGTGAGTCTATGGGAGGTGACTGAGGACATCCTGGTGCCCAAGTAGTGCTGACGATGGATCCCTTACAATCCTTTTCTGGAAGCAGACCAAGTACACAACTCTCAGGTAGAGATCTGGGATGCACCAGTAACTGCCTGGCACTGAGCCGTGTGGACCCACACCGCAGCTAGACTGTGACACTGTTTTCTGGCAAATATTCCTCTGCTCCAAGAACTGGTAGATTTCAGCAAGCAAAGGAAAAAAAATGGTGGGTGTAAAATGAGGGAAGAGAAAAGCCTTCAACATAAGGCTAGTGCTTAAATTGACACTCCATGAGAATGGTATTACACAATAAGGAAAAGGTCTAAAAATAAAAATGAATGCATTTAAAGTTCTATATAGAAACTGATTTTCTTTGACCTATCAGAGGATGATCTAGGATATGAGTGTATCACCCTTCTGCAATTAGATTTACACAGATACACAGACACACAGACATGCACACAGTTTTTTTTTTTTTTTTTTTTGGCTTCAGATGTATTTCAAATCTCTAATTCCTTTGGTTATTGAGTGATAGACATCAGCAACAGAGCCACAAAACAACCAGGGTTGGAAAGGGCATCCAAAGATCATCAGGTTCCACCTTTTGTGGGAAAAGGGAGACTACATGAGATTATCTAGCACCACGTCCATTCAGATCATAAAAATGTCCAGTGATGGGTATTCTACCACATCCCTGGGGAGTTTGTTCCAGTGACTGATTGTTCTCACTGTTAAAAAATATTTATTATATCAAGATGAACCCTCTAGTGGTACACTGCCCTTTGTCTTCTCCATGTGGCTTCATGTGAAGACAGCCTCCATTCTATTTGTAGCCACCCTTTAAGTACTGGAATGGTGTGAAGAGGTCCCTCCGAGCCTTCTCTTTCCCAGGGTGAAAAGACCTACCTACTTCAGTCCCTCTTCATGGAGCAGGTTCTCCAGGCCTTTGATCATATTCATGGCCCTCCGTTGGATGCTCTCCAGTCTGTTCATGCCTTTATTGAATGGTGGGGACCAGAACTGGATCTGGTAGTCCAGGTACTACAAATTTTGAGTAGAATGGGATGATCATATCTCTGCTGCTGCTAGTAATAACCCTGCGGATGCAGCTCAGGATCTGGTTTGCATTCATGGTTGCAGTGGTGCACTGATAAGTCATGTTCAGCTGGTTTTCCACCAGGACCCCTCAAATCTGGGTCAGCTGTTTTGAAGGCTAATGTGCTCATCATTACACCACCATCTCTGGGTATTTCTTTACCTGGAACAGCTTCTGCATTAGAACTCTCACTTCAGCCCTTTGCAAGATGTGAACTTCATTAATAATTCTAAATATAAGAAAACTATCATCATTTAAAAGCTTACTTGTTCCTTTAGAGCATCATAACCAACAATGTGCATTTCAAAAGCATTTCACCTTTGCTAGTCCCATTTTTTAATATATGCTAAGATCTTAAAAATGTGAGCAAATGTACTCCTGTGAAGTAAATTAAGGTGTGCATTTACAGCATGCCAGCTGCTTCTTGGTAACTCCCTGTGTGTATGTTCCTACAGCACAGTAAATGTCAGGTAGCTTTTGGCTCAGAGGGGTGGGTGAGGGAACTTATGTTTAGTGAGCAGATTTACAAGACAGCATGCACACAGACACTCATTAGAGGATAGTGGAGATACTGAGGACAAATGCCACAGTTTCTATTGCAGTAGCCTGTTCATTTGTTTTTAAGTTTTTAAATTTTTAAGGCCTACCTGAACTAACAATCAATTTTTCACTAAAGTCCTTCTTAGCCCAGGTCAGGGTTTCCTAGTAGATCATGCTGGAAGGTTTACCTGCATTTTTAAAAAATGTATTAGTTTTTATCAAACACAAGGGACTTCTTTAATCAAAATGCAAATTGTCTTAATTAGGTTAACAGGAAAGCCCCTATTCAGACTTATCAATCTCAGGTGTTATTGTAATTGAGGATGTAAAGACAAAAACTGTTTTCTATCAGTATGAAAGAAGTAAAACATCATGCTGTAACGGCTTGATATAGTTGTTTCCAAACAGGGAAATGTGGAAGTTTGCATCAATGCTAAATATGGAGATAAGCCCCAGGGACCTGTCCTCTCTGTCTTCTGCTCACCTATCTAACAGGGGTTATAAAAGAGTGGTTGCGCTGAGGTGTGTCCTCCAAATCACAAAGCAATAAATTCATCTACTGTGAAGGAGCTCCACTGAATCATAAAAGCTCTAGGCTAGAAAAAACCTCCAGGATCATCCAGGTTGACATCCAGCCTGGCAGATCTTTGTCACTATTTCACTGTGCTTGAAGTAAAAGACCCTTTTATGTCCTAGTCTTCCTTTCTATAATTTAAGCTTACCTTTTTTCCCTGATAGTTCTTACAATGAACAAACATACAAACAGATCACCAGCTTCTCATGTTTAATTTCAACCCTCCATAACCTGCATCCTTTATCAACCAGCCAGTTATCAATCAGTCAGCAAGTTACTCCTTGTTATAAATTTCTGCATTTTTTTTCTTTTGCAGTTTTTTTATTATTATTATTATTATTATTATTTTGCTGAAGTTTATCATGTTGATTTCAAAAGTCATCCCTGGTTTATTGGGACCATTTTGAGCTCTGGTCCTGTCCCTGAGAGAGCTTGTGATTCCTCTCATGCTGTAACTCTGACTAGCACTAAGCAGCACTGTATTGTGCAACTTGTTAATTAAAGTTTTGAATGGGACAGGATGAAGGGCCAGCCACAGAAGCTGCCCTACCCTGCTTTCTGATAGTAAGATAGGTAGTTTAAATGTTCAGCTATATTACTTTCCTACAAAATACCTGTGCTGCTATGGTTCCTATTTCTTAACACAGTCAATTGCTACCTGTATGGTTGTGCCAGATGGATTGCTGCAGCCTGAGCCTCTTTGTGTTAAGCAATGTGCAGACACTAAACAAATGATGCTCCTAGACTAGAAGAGCTTGTGTTTCAAGTAGAAAAAAGGTAACAGATGGATATTACAAGCTGCAAGGGGACCACAGGATCAAGTTTTCTGTTTAGAAAATAGATTCCAAATGATAAATGTGTGCTGTTCTGAGGTAGTGCTGTTCAACCCGGAGAGTCAGGATGCCCAAATACATGACCAATATGTGACCAATCTCTTTTTCACACAAAAATTATGTTTTTTTTTTTTTTTTTTTTTTTTACTTTTTTTTTTTTTTTACATTGTCTGAAGGTGCTGCTCCTGTTGATGTTGATACATTCTCTTAGACTTTGCAGTCACTATTTCATTTAGAGTGTGTTTTCATTGATATTGTGTCTGTGCTGAGATTTTATAAATGGTTGCAGGAGCCAGCAGGAGCTCATGAATTTACTCATTCAATAAAGAATGGCACTGTAGAATTACTCTTATCATACCTTATCTTTCCACTGGTGAACTTTATCCTTCTTCTGCAAGTGAAAGCATATTTTACATACAATTTTTGTATGAGCAATGTAACATTTTTATTACCCTTTTATGACCCTAGGAAGCAGATTTGTTCCTTTGCACCTGTTTAATGTGATTCTACCACCAATGTCTTTTTTTTTTTTTTTTTTTTAATATATTTTTATTCTGCTCCCTTATCCTGCCAGGGAAATGAGGCTTTTGTGGTCACAGCCTGTGTGTGTCATGCATCACCCATTAATCGCTAGCGAGTCTGTAAGTCAGCTATCTAAATCTCCAGTCACAAATAGTAGAAAATATGAAAGTTTTGTGAAAGTTGGCACAGACAAAGGAGAGAAGATTATATTGTTGCTCTCACTGAGAGGAAAGCACTAGTGTGAGCTTAATTAACCCTTAGAGAGCAAGGTTAAGGACAATTAGCCCAGATGACAGTGAGGTTAGGAACACCACAGCCAAGGGGGAAGTTGAATATGATCTGTCACTGGTTAGAGCCTTGGTACCCACCTGACGTGACAAAATCTGTGGAAAAGCTGGCTTTGCCTGTTCTCCTGTTTATAGAACAGTTTCTTGTCTCCTGTTTTCATGAATATTTTAAATTTTAAAAAATTCTTAAAAATTTAAGAATTTTTAAGGTTCTTAAATTTAAGAACCTTAAATTTTTAAGGTTCTGTATCCTTTGTGAAAGCTAGCACTTGTTACTTCAGGGCCTTGAAGAAGAGCTGGAACAAAACTTGAACTCTTGAGTTAATAATGACCATGAACTCAATTGAAATGGTGATACCAGAAAGGAAAACAAGCCAAATAAATTAAGATTATGGTCTCTTGAAATGGAGCAAATATGTGAAAAATCAGAGGTGGCATCTGCTCCCCAGCAAGAGCTCCACATACCTTGTTTGACAAGTGATGCTAACACCCTTCATCCTGCTGGGAGATTACTTGTCCAGAATATGGTGAGTGGTTATGCATCAGAGCAGAGAGGGACTAAAGAGGAAACCTGGGCTTGCAAGTTGTAAAAAGAAGCCAGGGCCCAAAGGTTGTTCCAGGGAGTGTCTGCAGCTTGAGTAAGTCACCAAGCTGGCACAAATCCGAAGCTAACAAACTGTGGTCCAGAAAAGCCAAAGTTCTCAGTTTGTTTTCAGGTTAAGAAAAGGACACACAGGAAGGCAGTTGCCACATTGCACCATTTTGAATTATTTGGAAAATTTAGTTCACAGAATAATCTCCAAATGCCATTGGCATTTGGACATTGCTGCTGAAAAAGGAGCAACATTTCTGAAATAGGTAGCTTTTTGGTTGGGCCAGGATGGGAGGTCCTAAATCACTGCTTGTAAGATACATGACAGATGGTTTTATCACTGGATCTGCAGAACATCTTATTTTCCCATTAGCAGAATAGTCTGCTTTGAATATGAACTGGTATGGCTGTTCCCTCGGAGAAACGGAAAGCTGTATTTTTTATGTCCAAATAACAGGGAGAAGAACATGAAATTTTCATATGGGAGAAGTTTTCCATCCATTTCTGGCATGGTGCAAAAGATAATACTTCCCCTTGGCAAGGAAAAGAATCACATTCTCCTTGAAAAAAAGTCAGCCTGTGCTGGGAGTGCCAGCTATGGTCGTCTCTGTGTGAAAATGAATGGAAATTTCTCTGCTGTTCTTGAATAGAGAACATGATGAAATATTAATCATTTCATATTGTCTTGCTGGAACTTGTTGCATCTTAAAGAAGGAAAATAACCAATGAATGCAAAGATCATTTTAGCTCTGGATCTCATTTTGCTTATCTAGTTGTCAAGGAGGGAAAATAGCAGTACATGCAGAAACAGCTTTTCATCTGAAAATGTGTCTGCACCTTTTTTCTGCTAGCATCTGAAATATGCCTTTCTGGGTTAAATGTCTTTCTTGTTTACATACATAAAATGAAATTAATCACTTGTGGAATAGCAACCTAAAACCAAATCCTGTCGCTGCCTTAAATCCTAGTAAAGGGCAGTGAGCTCCCAGGACCTGGGAGGGGTGGCTCACTTGTCCTTGCAGTGGCTGTGTCTGTTCTTGGAAGTGAAGTGGAAAGAGCTTTTGAGATAGAGGTGTACCTGCCAATAATACATGTTGCTACTGTATTGACGAGACAATCATCCAATGTAATAATGTACATGTACAGATTTGGCAGTGCTGGCCCTTGAGTCAGGAGTATTGCTCAGTGTGAATTGGAGTGACAGACTAAGCCCCAGAATAGAGTCCAGATCATGACTGGTGAAAAATACTGCTTGTTACAGAAGGTTTGATGTTTTGCTGAAATGAGCCTTTTCCTTCAGATTTCCTGGATGATGCAGCAAATTGCATGAGACATTTTGTCTGATGCAACTTCACGTCAGGTTATACACCTGATGCAGCTTGATACAATTATGTTGGTTTATGCTGGAAGTTAAAAAAGAAAAAAAAGAAAAAAAAAGAGAAAAGGTTTCTGAATAGCAAGATATTACACTAGAAATCTTGCCTCTCTTTCTCTCTTTTTAATATTTTTAATGTTTTTGTATGGTTTTATTGGTTGGCAGAGAACAAAGATCTGTGTGAAGTGATGACATTACAGTGACTGGGCAATTACGCAGTCATGGCCAGCTAAAAGCAGGAAGATGCTTTACCTCATAGTACTGGGAGATTAATATCACTGAGACTACTGTTGCCTTCCCCCATCTCACCTGAAAAAAAAGGAGACCTGCTTGCTAGGTAGGGTTTCAGTGCCTGCCTTTGTCCCAGAACAGATCTTAAGACGAGGCACCCTAAAAGCTCAAGAACAAGTTAATTGTGATATTCATTGCATTTCTGTGAAAACAGCTTTTACATGTCTAAGGGTTTCTGTCCCACTTGCTGATTTTTCTCCTACCCTCCATTTCCCTGATTTCCCTGAGTTTTGCTCTTCCTTGATTACTGACTTTCTCCAGATGGTTTAGGTCTTAGGTCTTCAACTTTTTTTTTTTTTTTTTTTTTTTTTTGAATTGACAGAAGAAAACTGCTGAAAATAGAAGTTATATTCACTTCTTGTAGCAGGACCAAGTTATTCCATAACCTTTTCTTCTCCATATACACCCCCCACCCCTACCCTCACCCTCTTAGGGATGAATGCTTGTTTCAATAGAAAAAAATAAATGCAACAGAATCTGTACAACTTGCTCATTCAGATGGAGAGACAGAGAGTAGTACAGAACATCAATGAAGAAAATAAATATTAACTTGAGTAATTACTGGAGAAGGTATTCAGGCATACATCACATTAGCTGCCATTCTATTTGCCATTTTCAATGTCAGTGTCCCAAGTACTTTATATAAATACTGATGAAAGCTAATTTCAGTAATCTTTCTAACAAGTTCTATTATGGGGTACACTTATTCAGCTAGGAAAGGGAATCTGAAGCTTGCCAAGGGCTCAGTTAACATTGTGCTGTGTAGCCCAGGGGTGACAGAATTTCATACCTCTGTTTGTAAAGGTATGTGGTAGCCCAACGTTTTCAGTTGGTTTGTGACAAATATGTTATGTGCATACAAATAGCAAGTTGCACAGCAAGATTTTAAGAGCTTGGGTTGTGTACAGCACACAGGAGATTTCCTAGGAATCTGTGTTTCAGTGCCAGACGTTTCAGGGTCAGACCGGTACAGGGAGCTGCTGGGGACTGACTTGGGGCAGGGAGTCACAGGACTTCCGCATGCGATACAAAGTTCAGGCAGCCTATTTTTAGGCCAGCCTCTGATGCAATCATGTGGCAATTAGCATCACTTGTGAGCTTGTCTTAAATAGGTGGAAACAGATGTGTTAAGATCCCATATACTGCTTTACAATCTCAGTGTAGTGGTGTGCCTGCCTGTTTGTCTGTGCTTACTCACTTTCCTCTGGTGAAGTCTCCTCTACAGTACCACACCCGTAACAGACATCTGGATACCTGTCCAACCCAAATGCTGTCCCTGCTTGTCCCTGCTTTACATCCAGGGCCAGATGCCTTTTTTTTTTTTTTTTTTTGGTTTATAGTTTTTTGTGTGTGTGTGTGTGTGCAACATTTGACTGTACATTCCATCTCCTGCTGGCAGCCTCGTGGCCAGGAGTGCTTCAGGTGTGCAGACCCCTCTGCCACTGCTCTGCCCTGCGTGCTGCCCCCAGCCCTCCTCACCCCTCCTGGGAAAATCCTACCCACAGCCCTCGCTGGGCAGCTCTTTCCTCCCTCCCCTCTTTACAAAGGATGCATGGCAGTGGTGACAGAGACAGAATGAGAACCAGGAGAAACCTGTGGAGCCAGAGCCACGTGTTACTTTGTGAAGTGAGAAGGCAGCAGATAAGGTTCCAGAAGTGCAGGGAAAATTTGAAAATCTGAACCCACTTAACAGAAGATAACTGTTTAGGAGCACAGATCTCTTTGAAAATACACTGAGAATAAAACCTAAGTCTGAATATAACTTTAGTCTGGCTCTTTTCCTAAAAAAAGGAAGACCCATTGTTACTCCTGGATGCCAGTGCCTGCCTGCTTGGTCCTCCCCCAGTGCTGCTCTTCCTTTTCTGATGGTATACATGCTCACATTATCCAAATGGCGAGGCTCCTCTCTGAGGGCACTACTGAAAAGTGAGCCTGGAAGTCAGTTAAATAGTAGTCAAAATCAAAATTATGTCCTGTATGAGATATTAACACTTCAGAATTAATTTCTGGGCTAGATAAAGATTTTTATTTTTTATTTTTTTAAAGACCTTTATAGTGGAATGAAAACTTCTGAATAAATGATTCATAATTAAAATGTTTCAATTGAGTCTGTTGAGAGTAGACCCACACTTTTTGTTTTGAGTCATCTCAAAAACTAAACCACATTTCCCTAGGGGTGTGATTTTCTCTCAGCAGTTGCAGTTCACATGTCTTGTGCCCTTATTTTCTCCTGTGAGCTGGTTGTCCGTGAGACTGCATTTCCCCAGGCATAAAATGTCCTTCTGTCTTGCTGAGGCCAATATTTACGATTTTTTTTTTTTTTGATTTTGTGAAAATTCTATTTCCTATTGAAATCAGAATTCCCAGCCATCCAGCCATGTCTATTTTTCATCCCTTCAGGCATTTTCAATGTTTTTACTGTGGCATTTATTATTATTATTATTATTATTATTATTATTTTCTTTCTCTTACTGCTTCTAAATCTTGTGCATGGTTTTTTCTCCAGAGGCTGTGCTTCTCACGTGTTTGTCCAGCACCCACAGTTATGTTCCCTCTAGTCCCACTCCAGGACTTTCCTCCAGAAGGAGGAAATTGCATATTGTTGTTACTGTTGTTACTGGGCATTGCATCGTTGTATTACCAACACTATATAAACACCATGTATGAACTCTTTTGTCTACTGTTTTCTTAGTTCAGGAAAAGCACAGCTGGTGTCTTTGGGAACTGAAGGTGAGTATATTACAGGAATAAAAAAAATATATATATAATTCTACAAGATAGTCAGGAGTAATTATGGTCAGCCTGAAATCAGGGTGGTGTGAAGGTGACAAAGGGTGTCCTGCTCTTTGGCTCTGTATTTCATGTTCCATCTTGCAAGTCTGTACTGCACACTATTAATTGAATTTTCATGCTGGGGTGCAGGTCTTTCTTTCCCTCCTGGTGTGCTGGGCTTGCTGTGGAGCATGCAGCCAGGGCCTGCACCATCCAGCAGAACCCTTTTGGTTTGCAAGTGATGCCTGGGTCACCCACCGCAAGGTGGGACTAGATGGGGAAATCCCCCTTGATGGTGTTCTTTTTAATCACGGCCACTAGGGGCATGATGATGAAGTGATTACTTCTGCTTCTATTACTTCTCTGACAGGTTTTGAGTTTATGGATTTCTTGTTTTCTCCCCCTTTCCAGATCTCAGAAATGCCTAGGAGCTGTTTCACCAGCTTCTGAAATTCTCACAGTGGCTTTTAATTACTCAGAATTTCCTCAAAAGTTATTTTTAAGACTCTATTTTGGCCAACATTTGACATTCACACTCAATTTATAACTCAGTTAGGAGTTACACCCAGAAAGAATATGAAAGAAGTACTGTTCTAGGTGTTATCATACCAAGATCATATGTCCACTTTCCCTCTGCTAACACTAGTGTAAATTCCAAGACATGGTTATCTTGATAGTAATAGAAAATCCTTATATGATCCATGTGTCAGTTGAACACATGGACCATAAAAGAATTGTTACCTGCTTATATAGGATTTAGTAAAGCTGTCTCCTTGTCAGAGGTAGGAAAAGGGACCCTACTCCTCTCCAAGACACTTAATTTGCATTACACCGAAACCTGTATAAATAAAACCTGTAGAAGGGAGCACAATTCTCACACCTATCTCTCTGGGTCTATTACTCTCTCTCTCTGTTAATTAATGTAATTAATTACAATTAGACAGCCATTTTCACATGATAAATCAAACAGTATATCTGCCAGCCTTTTGTGAACCTCCAGTGGCTTTGTCCTTCCTGTGTTGATACCAAAAGTTGCTGTGCAGGCAGTGTAGATGGATGGTTTTATGTCTGCATTTTTCACTCACATCCTTAATCCCTTATGGCATTCTAGTTACATCTGCATGTGATTTGATGGTGGTTTGGAAACTCCTGCAGCTACTGCTGGCAGGCTTCTCTAAAAAATTCCCATGAAGAACCAGGTGAGGATGTGAATAGAGCATGATGTAGGTGCTGTTATTTGAAGTTTCAGTTCATTTGACTGTGCACTGTGTATTGTGGAAGTGGTAATTTCTATCCTCCTGAGCACAGCTGCTGATAACTGGGCTATCAAGGGATACCTGGCAGTAGCCACCCTCTGGTCAAGCTGATGTTGCTCTGCTGCCCTTGCTGAGAAAAAGGCTTCCATCTTTGCAACCAGCAGCAGATACCTCTGTGGGTCTTTCTGATGGTACCACAGCTCTGAGACCTTATTGACACCTCTGGTGGCTGCTCTTCCTCTGGACCCTGGGTGTATCTGTTTCAGGCCTCACACTGTGCTTTCTGTGCAGGGCCATAGCCTCTACAAGAGCTGGTGTCTGTACTTTTCACAGCCCAGCATCCTCTCTTAGATGGGACAGTTTTATAGCACAGGCTTCCCAACAGGACCTTCTGTGCTGAGAAGTTGTTTTCTGGGCTGCTTGGCCTATTACTCCTTTGTCAGCCTTGAGATCGTGACTTGTGGTGTGCTGTCATCAGCAAGCATCTCTCCTTCAAAATAACACTTAGTCTTTTCCCTGTTGCAATTTCTGCTGTCCCAGCTTTTGGTTTGGGAAACCAGAGCTGCATGTCTCAGTGAAGTTGTCCCAGGCTTTGCATATTCCTCAGTCACAGCATAATTCATTTCCTGCTGGGAAATTGGTTTCCTCTTCCTCCTCAGGTTCCTGCTGGGAATGACTGCCTCTGCCTCCTCTAATTCCTTCTGGTCATCTCCTGTCTACTCCCAGTTTCTCATCTATTTCACCCTCTGTTTAGAGGAAGCAAAGGACCTGAAATGAGGATGTGCAAGAAAATACAGTACAAAAATAGTTCAAAGTGGGAGATCAGTAGAAAACCATGGAGACAAGAAAGGAGAGCATGGGATGGAAGAAATATTTTCTACTAAGACAAGTAATTAAGCAAGTCTCTCTTTGAAGGCTTTCTCAGGGCCTGTCTCTGATACCATAGCACAGTTTTCTTTTCATTAAGATCTTGTTTAGCTGTTCAATTAAAACATCTTTGTGAACTCTTGGGTAAACTGATATTCATTTAGAAGAAGAGGAAGGAAATGTTCAGTGAACTGTTTCAGAGCTTCAGCAAGCCCAAGGCATAGGGTAAGTAGTGAAGGACCATGACTCTTTCTCCCTCAGATCTTCTTTGAGTACTGTCTTGAACCCTTTGAGATGCAGACTGAAGCTGAAACTGTTTTTACCCATGAAAGAAAAAAATAAATAGTGGAAATACACAAAGGTTCAAATTCTGTCTCTTTCTCAGAAATGGGTGCAAATCTATCCATAACCTCCCTAATTTTCTGGCAGTGGCATGTACTATGAACAGAGGTTACCTTTCACTGAGGAGACACAGTTGAAGAGGCAGTCTTTAAAAAAGCTGTCTCTATTTTTACAGCAGCAAGAGCAGGCACCAGTAAGTGTATGAGCTTGACATCAGCTAGACAACTATGTGATCGTGCCTGCAGGCAAAGTACTCAGACATTTAAATTATAGGAATTTGCAGTTATTTGTGGGCACAGAAGTGGTTAGGTAAATCTTGATGAAAAGCCAGATTCCCAGGTTTTAATTTTGCTGCATTTACCCATTGAAGGTATTTTCTTGTTGCCATCCCCACATTATCTGGTGGGGGCTATATCACTGGTAAATATACTGAAGCATTATGTAAACCTCAGTGTCAAACAAAACTACAAACCTAGAGCTGTACTGTTCCAATTTCCTTTCAGGAAAGCTCATTTTTTCTTAATGGCTAACCAGTGGTATTCATCCCTCAAGGAGGATATTTACAACAGGAGGAGGGAAATGCACCAGATGCATTAATAATTCTTTTTGTAGTCCAGAAATGATACCTGCATGGAGTCCCACTGAACACTCATTCTCTAGGGACTATTGGTGCTAGGGACTAGCACCAATAGCTATTCTCTAGGGACTGTGTGCTGCTTCAGTTGCATTCAGCATTCTGATTTTTATGGTATTTTGAGCTGAAACTGAAGCCACCTTGTATTTTTTTTATTTATTTTTTTATTTTATTTTTATTTTTTTTTATTTCCTGCATGAGTTAGCTGTCCCTGCTGTATAAACAGCTGGCTTGGCAGTAAGCATGTTTCTCCCTGAGAGTACTGGTGCCTGCACTGCCTGCAGTACTTGTTACCGGCTCCTTGACAGGAAAGCCCTTTTAGGTACGGGGCTGAGGTCTAAAGCCAGGGAAGAGGGTTCATCCGTGTTTATAAGCCCCCATAAAACTTGGTGTGTAACCTCTGACATTGCTGATGCTTGATCATGTTCAAGACAACTGAATAATTTGTATTCTCCATGTACTCCAATATTTCTTGTGCTGATTTCAAAGAGAAGGAAGGAGGACTGTGACATAGCTACTGCCCGAGCCTTCTTCTTCCTGGCCTTGCCTCACCTTGCTCCTTCTCTCCTTCCAGAAGTGCATGGCATTTTGTGTCACAAGACTAATTTCTCTTAATGTCTGGGGGTATCTGGGTTTGCAAAAGACTTTTTTATATCAAGAAGCTTACTCTAATGAGGTAGAAATAACCTCTGGGGAGATCGGTTAGAGAAAGTGCAATAAGTACAGCAAGTGCCTACAGGATCAGCAGGGGGAAAGAAAAGACTGAACGAAGGTAATCAATGTTTTGTGTAGGAGGTAAAAATGCCTGATTGCTAATGACTCATGGGGAGTAATACAGAAATTTCCTATTCCTGAAAGTAGCAGCAAATACATTAAATAAAAATTGTTTTTCTTTGAATTTTGTGGTTTCTGATGTCAGGGCAGGTACTTCAGTTTATGCAGAGGTAATACGAAGCAAAATAAAAAAGTTGAAGAACTCATAGCATATGAAATAGAACTGCACTTATAAGCTCCAACTTTCTGCAGCAGCACAGGTAATGTAGGAGTCAGCAAAGACAGCTTGGCCTCTCATTGCTAAATATGGTTAGCTGCTGGTTTTGTATTGTGACGATCACATTATTGCCCAGCTTCAACAGCTTTCAATGCTTAATAACCAGTTATCTGAACATTGCAATCGATAGGCATTCTTAGGACTGCAAGTCAAAAATCCTTCTTTGCAGCTGTTTGTTTGCTGTTCTGTCTCGGGTAGGGTTTTCAATTCATCTTGTTCGGTTAGCTGTGCAGCACACGTTGTGTGGATCCCTGGCATTGAAGGGACATGACTGAGGCTGGGATCAATGAGAATGCAAGTGCAGCTGTAACAGGGGGGTTGCAGCAGTTCAGCCTCCTGTCCTGTGCTTCAGAGTGGTTTCCATGCATGGGAGAAAAGAGGTGCTATTGGAGGGACTATTTCTATTTACCTCACCTCCCTTCAAAAATATGTCTTGTTAAATGTGCTTTGTTAAAGGTATTTTTCTTTTGTCTTTGGTAACCACCTCTATAAAACTAAGGCTGTATCAGAGAATGAGAATAGGAATAAAATGAGGTTATTTTTTTCTTTATATATGTGTGTGTGTGTGTGTATGTATATATAAAGAAACCGGTTGCAGTGTGTGACTTTTAATTCTTCCCTTCCCTTCAGATGTATTCTGAGTAACTTGGTTGGCACTTGGGCTACAGCAGTTGTGTTGTTATATTAGACAAGCCAACTAGTACCTAATATTTCTTTCACTCTTTCTCTCTTTCCTTCCTTCTCTCTTTCCTTCTTTCCTTCTATTTTAAGAAGAAAATAAATATCTTTGTAACCAAGGTTAAGCTTAACTGATAGTTGGTAACATTAACTTTATGATTACAGCAAACAAACCCAAGAAGTTCAGTGCGTTACATCTGGCCACAACGTGCTGCTTCAATTCAAGCAGTTGCTATAACAAAGTTTTGTTAATAAAGAACAGTTCTGCATAACTTTTCAATTACACTCAGAAGCCTGCCTGGATTTGGAGTTGCTTCATTGTTCAGAAGTGTCTTAATGATGTTCAAAACAGAAGAGCTTGAAGGACATAACAAGAGCTGTCCAGGAGTCATATGGATTTCCAACTGGTGTTTGCTATGGTAGCTTCATTCAAACCTTATATTCCATGTTTACAGGTCTACGATCTGATTGCAAGAGGTTTATATATCCAACATGCACGCACATACACCGCATACTCCAATAATGCACAGAACAACAAGAGGAAATAGAGGTGCACAATTATACTTAAGTTTCAAATGAAGCACATATATAGGAAATATATCTTGCTTATTCCGCAGCATAAAAACAAACAAACAAACAAACAAAAAAAACAGCAAAGGAGGCATCAGATTATTATTATTTTTCCCCAAGAACTGTATACATAATTAAAAAAAAAATCAGTAGAAGAGAACTTGAATGAAAGCATGTGCCTGAGGTATGTAAGTTTATCACATACTTGTGTACACCTCTGTGTTGCTTGTCAGGCACAGCCCACTGGTGCAGAGCAGGACTGGGCCTGGTCTTCATTCCCTCCCACACTCCTTGCTGTCCTACAGCAAGAGCTGCCCAGAAGTGCCTTCTCTTCACCTCATATTCACACCATGCTTCTAATATATTGCAGAGGTGTCTCTGCCACCTTGCATTACCTGTCCTACTTCTGAGTCCTGGTGAAAAATCAAGCTCCTTCCTGAAAGAACTGGCCACAGCAGCCCAACCAATTGTGCACACTGGCTGTGAGGAGGCTGGGGAGGGAATTAATCTGGGCAGCTGCAAGGTTTTGCATATGAGTGAAAACTTTTGGCATTGGAAGACAAAGCTTGTGTGTAGGTACATGTATCTATATATGTTTACGTGGGTCTGAGAGAGACAAGCACAACCAAGAGATGCAGGAAGACCACATGAGTGTGCAAAGAAAAAGAAGCCAATAAGTAAAAGCTGAAAGTGTTACCTGCCAAAAGCCACTTGGGATTCTGGACAAAGAAACTGCATTTATTTTTGGATTCCCAATGATCATGATACATAATACAGCTTCTTTTTAAAACAAATAAGATTGCAACAATGCCTTGTTTCATCATTCAGTTCTTCTCCTGGCAGAAAGAGTTCTTGGCATTTTGAACTTTAAGATCCTGGACCAAGGATTCAGACACTGATGCAAAACTTTGAGTGTACCTATGGATAAACATATGTAAATTCAAAAGGAGGATAATTTTAACTGAGAAAGCTGATTGCAAATATCATGGAACAAAATTTCATGTGCAAATCTCATTAATGCTGAAGCCACATATATAAAAGAAGTAGACCAAAAAACTTTTTTTTTTCTTTTTTTTTCTTTTTTTTTTCTTTTCTTTTTTTTTTTTTTCTTTCTTTCTTTCTTACTGGCTCCCATATGTTT
>NC_048926.1:47812170-47827994 GCF_011077185.1 Oxyura jamaicensis
CTTTTTTTTTTTTTCTTTTTTTTTTTTTTTTTTTTTCCTCGAAACAACTTCATTTAGTTTTGATGGTCTTCAAAAGTTTAGTTGCTTCATGTTTTATCATAGTTTATTCTGTCTTAACTTCATATAGCTTAAGCCTTCTGTTTCCCTCTGAGATGGAAATAAAATATTCCATCACAGGTTTTACAGGCATTGGGCATATTTTTAAAAGAGTGTGAAACATTTCAATTAGGCATACTTTGCAGGACATGCTGCTAAATGCCATGGGATTGCTGAAGTGCTGTTCTGAGGTATGTAATCCTACCAATAACAATTAACAGTTATATAGCATTTCCCATCTCAATGTCTGTTATCACACAGAGACTCATACTCCTACCAGTTTGAATCTTGTGTCTCCATTTTACAGCAAGAAGGTTACTATAGACATTCGTGTCAATTTTCCAGGTATTTGCTAGGTTTTCTGTTCTCACTTTTCAATTCTGTAACTACAGATGTCTGTATCCTGACTTTTTAGAGGAGCTGGTAATTTGCCACTTTAAGGAAAGGCAATGAATATTTATGGATTTTTACTACTTCTACATACCTAAAGTTCCAAATATCTTTAACTTTTTACTTTGCAGTTGAATGACTTCATCATACAGTCTGAATATAACCTTGGTTTTGACTCCAGTAGGTTCCGCTAAATTCTTCAGCAGGAGAATATTTCCAATTATTGTTTTGTTAGCTCACTATTACTATTGGCTCTTGTTTATGTACAAGAACAGCTATGTTCTGTGCTTACATAAAGTGTTGCATGCTAATCAAATAATCAAGTGGAAAATAATTTCAGTAGGTGAGCCTCCAAGACAAATACTAAGATATAAAACTGTCTTCAGAATTAATCACTCTTAATAAGATTCTCTTTCTGCTTCTCTGAGAGCCTTTGTGTCCTGAACTGACTACCTATAAAAAGAAGTATTTCATATTCAACAACATGGTTGTAAGCAAAATATCATGAAGGTGAAATACACAAATCAATCAGGAGATGAATTAACCTAAATTGACAGTATATACCTAGCTTGTATGAGATCAGTACCAATGATTTAAACACAATGGCATTTTCCAGCCTGTGAGCCAAATGAATACTTTGGAAGAGATGTGTACACAGTTTGTGTTTACAGTCCACTAAAGGTTAATGCTCCTGGATGCCTCTGAGTGTTGTGTGAAGACTGGCTGGTGCTTTGCTCCAAAAGGCAGTCCTAACACGGATAAAACAAAATGTTCCCATGGTCTGAAGTGAACTTTCTCCCTATGTTGGTGTGCTCCTGGGCTGAGAGCTTAATTAAGAGTCTGCTGCAGACCAAGAGCGTGCTTTGTAAGTATACCAGTATTCTTATGTAGGCACGTGTTACCATCTTGAGCCAAGCATGATGTCAGGGTCATAATTTGAAACCCACACCTCAGCTTCAGTAAATGCTGTGATAACAACAGCACATGCTTGTACATGAAATATGCTGTAGCTCTAGTGAATGAAAAAACTCTCAAGACAGCATGATCTGCTGACAGCATGAAGTTGAAGCACTTTTTTTTTTTTTTTTTTTTTTTTTTTTGCACTGCCTGCAAGGAAACTTTCGATTTATTATATGTTGTAAATGACTTTTCCTCAAACTGTGTGAAACATCTGTTGGAAAGGTTGGTGAGGAACTTCTGAACTTCAAAGCTTGTTAGTACCATTAATACTTGTTAATAATATCGACATAAAAATAAGTCAGAGTGAACAAAGTTTTCTCAGGGAAATAAATTATGATGAATCTAACTTCCTAGATTGAAACTGGTTATAAACCCTACTGTTTTACAAAATATTCACCAGCCCATGTGATAATGTTGACTTACCATTCCTTTCCATAGACTATGTGTAGCATGATGCCAAAAAAAAGAAAATTACCAGAGCAAAGCAAAACAAAACACATTTGTTCCCCTAGGTCAGTGTGATTTGTGTAGTTGAATGCATGTGAAGGCAGCTAGTAAGAAGAATCTCTAGACACAGGGAATACCTAATATAGAGTACCAAAAATATGCACACACATATGACTGTGTATAAAATGAACTAAAAAAAGTAGAGAAAAGCCCAGCTGAATTAGAATCTCAGAATAATTGATGAAGCATGAAGATTAAAAACTACACTCTTTAAGCATGATAACAATTTTTGATTGTGCTATTTCAACATAGGATTCAAGCCTCTTTAAACAATGGCAATTATTATTTTTCCCTTGTTTGCATAAGTATGGATGCTTATACATTTTCAAAGTCTTTGAGAGAAAATCTGACTCCAGCTTCTCAGCAAATTCAGGAAAATGAACCATGAAGAGGTAGAAGGAGGATGGCTGAGAGAGGCTACTAACATCTGGGAGTTTTATGAAAGGCAATGAGGAGATAAGAGGTGGGGTGAAGGACTCTGAAGGCAGCAGAACTGGGAAGTCTGTTGTCCTGGTGAGTCTTTCAGCAGTCCTGAGCTCTACTAAGACTGTTTCTCTTTCTGTGTGGAAATTGTGTCATGCTACCTTCATGAAGCCAACTTCAGACTGTCTGTTTCCTTGTTCTTATTGATCATGTTTGGCTGAAATTTTGGCAGTAATAGAAGTAGTAGAAGGAGCTCCAAAATGTTTCTAAGCAAATTTTGAAAAAAAAAAAAAATCTTACTAGGCTTATCAATAAGAATATTGCTGTGAACATATCCACTTAGTGGCTTATGAGACATGTCATGATTTGGTGCTAGGTCAAAAATCTTCTGGAAACATCTGTTGTGTTTATACTGATTAGTTACAAGCACAAGCGTTAGCACCTCTCAGTAGTTTTGTCATGAATCTAGAAATATGTAATGTTTTCTTCAAAGTCTCAATATTTTGTAGGTTTCTGGAAATCTGCTCTTGTTTCTGGTGTGTGTGCAAAGAGAAATTGGAAAATGAAACTTTTTAAGGACCTGAAACACTTAACACCTTCATAGCAAAACTAACTGCATTTTTCATCTTGATTGGAATTCAGTGCTCTTACAAGAAGCTTGATAAAATCAAGGCTCAGTAATGTCCATTGCTTCACTTTGGTGCTCAACACTCTGAACTTCAGAAATTGCATAAACTGACACACCATCATTAGATAGCAATGTTACATTTTTACAGTTTCCTAAAATGTCACAGACTGGTGCATGTGATAGTTCAGATGAATTAGAAAGTGTTGGAGCGTCTCTCATTTTGGAACAGTTTTTTTTTTTTTTTTTTTTTTAAGTAGGTGATTCCAGCCCAATTACTGCAAAGATTCTTTAGTGTCCTCGCTCTCCTCATTAATCCTGGCCATGATTTTAACATGACTTCTGGGTTGCTCAAGATATTTCTCCTCAGGATGAGGCACATAGCTTGGTGACCTAGTATGAAATCTTAACAGACTTTGAGGCCATGGAAAGGCCAGGTGAGCTCTGAAAATGTTTCAAGCTTGGAAGTGTACCTTTAAATTGTCATAGATCTGGAATTTTCAGCGTATCATATGATAACTGGCAGAGACTCATTCTGCTGCTTGTTCAAAGGATATCTCTTGTTGGGGGCAATTGTTGCAATACACTCAACATGTTCTTTAAAAAAAGACTAGTAAAAAGTAAGTTATCAGTAGTTACAATTCCTTTCAAACAAACAAACAAAAAAAATCAACACATTTCTATAATTAAAATTTTATAAGCTGAAATATAGGGTCCTACTGAATCAGTGTGGGACAGATATCAGAGCAGAAATTCAGTAGATTTTTTTAGCTGATGCATGTTTGTAACACAGACTTCACACATTTTTTGGTACTGACAACGCATGCTACCCTTGTGGCATTTTTAATACAAATGTTTGTGTTACTCCTCTAAACGTCCCTGTAACAATCTTCTCTGTACATATGGCTACATGAAATTTATGACAACAGAACCCACAAACTTTTCCATGAGCTGAAATCTATGGAGCAGTAGGTGTTCAGAAACTCCAGACCTTATCAGACAATGTTTGCAAAGACAATGGGAGAAAAAACACAGTTCTTAGCATGTTCTCTCTTTTTCCCACTTTCTACACACTGCAGATTACTTTTCTTCAGTGTCTTAAACTCAACAAAATGGAAACACAAACTTCAGCTTACTGTTGTCAAAAAACATGCAGATCTTTCAGGTCATGAACCTTTCAGGTCATGGTGATCTGTTAGCAGCCAAAGCAGAAAGCTCTCAAGGCTGAGAGAAAGAGTTGAGGAAAAATAGATAACCTTACTCATGTTCTTAAAGGAGAATTTCAGGGGATCAAATAAGCTTGTAGAAAGTAGTAGAAAGAAAAAACACACCTCCATTTATTGATGGTGGTAGCTGCTGCAAACTCACTTTACTGCAATATCTGTGACCTTTGTAGTGGAGCACAAACTTCTTATACTATGTGCAGTACAAGTACAGAGTAAGATGAAAGCTGCTGTGCTGCAGAGTTTGCATATATTGAAAGGATTGTCAGGGAAGTGGAGTTAAGTGGGCTGTAGCTCAGCTGGGTGTGTTACCTGATGCAAGGTAAAGGTTTGTACTTCATGGGAAGTACTCACTCCTGCTTGTCTGGACCAGCTTAAACCTCCCAGATTTATCTGTTTAGATGGGAAAACACTAGTCCTTTCTCAAATAAATTAGATCTAATAAACATATCCAAAACTATTTTATAATTTGATTTTAAAAAAGCAGAATTTATGTAAAAAAATTAACTATATAATGAAAAAGCAGTATAATCAAACAGTGTATTGAACTCAAATAATGGGATTCAGTTATTTAAACTGCTCCAAATTACAGTTGTAGCCACAGAGTCATAATGAGAAAGGAGTGGTATATGTTATGTATGTGCCAGAGAGGGCAGCACAATGATCCTTACCTTTGAGGATGTTAGCACTGTTCTGACCTCACTGAAAACCTTAATGAGCACTGTGGATTTTTGTTTTAAAGGGCTTGGCTTCTGATCAGCTTGAAAGTGTAGAAAGTCTTCTGTGCTTTGCTGGCTGGTCAGATACAATATTAAACTCTACCAGTTCTAGAACACTAAATAGGAAATCCCTATTGCTCATCCACAATCAACAGGTTTGATTAAAAAATAAATAAAATCAGAGGCTAAGAGAAAAACAAACAAACAAACAAAAACAAAACAGCAAAGCACTAACAAGTAGCCCCCATGTCAATTCAGAAAAAATGTTACAATTATCTGGTATAGTGGAATGGCATAGATACTTGTAAAGATGGCTTTGGTTAATGTGTGGAAGAAAGCTCTTTTGAATGAAATTAAGCTTACAGAAAAACAAAACAAAACAAAGAAAGAAACAAACAAACAAACAAAACCAGGACAGGTGTTGCTCTGTTTCTCTTCTACCCCACCAGAAAATAGCACTGTGCATCTGACTGATGCATTTGAACTTGTCCATCATGTACATCTTTCAAGGCCAAACCACCAAATGCAATACAGGGAATGTTTCCTGTTCTTTTGAAAGGAAGCTTACAAAATCTGACATTGTATTAAGTTGCAGCCAAGTCTCTTGCAATATAGTGATCCTGAGCATTAAAATGTTGGAGTATGATGGATATAAAAAAGAAATATATTACATAATTATTAAAATATTTCGTATAGAAAGGCTAAATAGAGACCTTGAATATTAACTGGAAAAAAAAAAAAAAAAAAAAAAGTAATGGAAGAGAATCCAGAGTTAAACACTTTGCTAAATTACTTAGAAGAGGCATTTTATGGACTGTTTTCGGTGCCTCTGCCTGCTGAACTGATGTTTTCAGGGTATGCCATCAGTGACGGCACCATCTCCTTTCCATGCCAGGACTACCACTTCAGGGTTCAACATGAGCTTGGGGTCAGTATAATTTAGGTTAATTTTGCCTAGATACTTTATTCAGATTGAAGTTCATTTGACTTTTCTTTAGCCCATTCACAGTTTTGTGTGATCTTTATTACTTCAAAGAGTTTAATACATTGCTTAGCGATATATATATATATATTTTCTGTCTTTTCCAGGTTATTGATGAAGGTTTAGAATAACTTGTTGCCTCAGTGATTCCTGTGGAATCTTCCTGAAGACACATCTCCAACGTGGCTAGTTGTCATGTAGCCAATCCCTTTGCTGCCTACTGATTATCCACCCCAATAGTCCACTCCATCTAATCCCCTGACAGGTTTGTCTCATATTTTTTTCTTATATGGTAAAATTCATTTTACCATATAAGTTCTCACCTCTCCAAACAAATATTGTTTTCCTTTGACCCACCTTTACAGTACCTTCTATGTTTTTGTTGTGTTTTTATTGCTATGGTTTCACTAGGTTCATGAGTCATTCAAACACAGAGTAAGCTGGGACAGAGCTGTCTAGGCTGGCTGTTGCTGGAATGTGTGTGCTGTTGTGTCTCCTCAACAATTTCTTAAGAGTGTGTCCTCAAATGTTCATAGTATCTGCCAGTGCTGGCTAATACATCTGACTGCATCTTAGAGTTTAACACTGATGGAGGTGAAAAGGTTAGGGGTATTATACTCTTAAAAATTAGTTCCTCACAAAATAAATGGTGCAAACTTGCACCTCTATTGGTGTGGAAAGTTGTCTGGTTTTGCCTAAGAGGTTTTCTATTTTTTTACCCACTTTTAAGTGTGAAGAAACTGGACAGCTCAATCTTGATGCTTCTATATCCTGTCAAACTCTGTGTAATATAAAGCAAGCTTACTAAGCAGTTGCCTTACAGCACACTTCTCTCATTTTTCATAAGATACTTTTCCTGTAAGAATAATAACACAGGACTCCATAAGGAAGGAACCTCAGGTAAGTAACCAGCATGAAACCTGAGCAGAATGTAGGTATTTTGCATTGTAAGTGCATTTTTGAGTATCCATGCATGCCTGTCTGTTGTACATCTGACAGATTCTCCTCTGCACACATATGCCACAAGGAGCACACTCTTGGTGCAGTGCTCACAAGCCTGCTGACTGGTGAATACAGAATCAGGTTATATTGGTAACCTTGGGGTGATCTTTGGAAAGAAATGAAAATGTCTGATTTGATGTGATCATCTGAAGATGCTGGCATGAGGAGCAATGCCCACAGTCTCTCTGATACTTAAGAACTCAATGTCTAACATGACAGTGTGTTGCTCCAGGGCTCAGTGAACACCTTCCCTCAGTCCTTGTTCCAGAAGACCTTGCAGGTCTGGGGCAGTCAGGCCTGGCAAGTTTAGGAGTGAGTCCTCCTTGGGCTTAACCAAGTGAAGTAGCGTAGTTTCTGTCTTGCTAAGTGGCAAAATAATCACATACTCTATGACAGTAAAGATTTTTCTTAGATGAAAGACAAAATCTTGGATGAAAAACGCAGAATTGTCTCAGCTGTAGAAGGCATTAGAACAGATGTTCTTATTCTGTTTCTCTGTTGATCATATACCTTTCCACAACAGCTGCTAGAAATGGCTCAGTACTGTTTTGAAACTGTTTTCAAAGAACATTTTATAGCAGAATGTTGGTGAATGAAACATCCAGAGGCCTTATCTTATTTTTGGCTTCCTTCCATTTCTGTGTGTGTTGCTGTCATTACATTCTGTATAACATCTGCTCACTTCTTTGGGTGAACATCACGCAAGACAGTGCTGAAATGGTAACTAAAATTTGTCTGCTGTGAGTGATTAGCTTTTCTGCAGTTATACATATCTTGAATATTTTTCTGTGTTCATAAACAGTCAACTACATATTTCCTCTCACTTTATTATTTATTATGTAAAGGCCAAGATAACATATGTTCTTATATCAACACTAATACATAAATCTAATGAACCATTTTTTTTAGCGATGGAAATGGTAACCAGCCTACCTACTTTTCTGGATCTTCATTCAGTTCCTGCTACTATGGTGAGTGTGTCTTCATTCAAAGCTGGAAAATTTCAAAGAATACTTATCTTTATTTTTATTAGTATAATCCATTATCCGTTAAACACTTTTTCCTCTTCTAGAATGTATTGTTGGTATTTCAGTGGAATACGATAAAAAGTTCTAGTACCAAGCAGCTGAAGATATCAGAATGCATGTATTTCAGGAACGGAAAGGCATGTATTTCTGTCTAATTAGTTATATATATTTTGATTATGGTAAGTAGAAACTACATGGAAGACAAACTTCAGTTCTGAATTTACTTTTCAATACGTATGTTTTGGGTGGACAGTGACCAAAAAGAAGGCAAAAGTCTTGTTAATAGCAAAAATCCTCCAACACTCAACACCCTCACTGAAAGAAGGTGCGGGAATCTATTTTTGGTGACTGTAACCAAAATGTTGCTAAGGATACGATTTCCAGCTCCAGTGTGGGTTCTTCATGGAAGTGCTATGGCTGTGGTGCACGCGGATAGACCTTACTTCCACAGTTTGGACCTCAGCATTGCTATCAGAGAGCTGAAGAACTGTGCACTCATGATCCCTCTGCAGCTATTTTGTGCAGTGATCTTGTGGCTGGTGCTGAAGCTGGGAGTGGTATGAGGACATGACAGTGAAGCAGGTGAGGGGTCTCTGCAAGGTGCACAGTTTAGTGTAAGTTCTGGTCATTAGTATGGCTCACAGGATGGCTGTCAAAGAGCTCTGGAACATTATATTGGGGTAGAAATGCACCCAGGCTCAGAGACAAAAGGATTAACCAGTCGCCACTATAGCCATCCTTTGCCCTGGACTCTGTCTGTGCTAGGTCTCCGAGGACACAGCATGTTTGAATGTGAATGCCAGCAGCAGAGCTTTGAGAAAGGGAATATAGAAGTACTTGGGCTGGCTGAGCAAACAGCATAGTTTATTTCATTAGCATTAAGCATTAGCATTAGCGTTATCTTTTGCCAAGAGTACAAACATTATATGAGAGTCCAGTCTTAATGATGATCATTTCAAAACTGAACTTACTGCTCACCTCCAGCCTGGCACATTCAGAATGACCTACTGCCTTTGCTTGTTTCAATCCCTCTTACTGTGCTAGTGGTTTTCTCATCTCTGCTTTCTTGTTTAACCACTTCCTCATATTATAGCAAAAGATTTATCATAGTCAAGGTGTGTTAGGCTTATCACATCCTAGTTTATATTATTAGACATGACAGGTCAATCAGGCATGATATAACTCTGTCCTTATAGTGTTTCATTTTCCCCCATTTTCCATGTATTTTCACCTATTTAACTGTATTTTCTTCTCAAAATATAACATGTTGGATAAGATGGGCCAATAGGCATAGGGATTTTCAGGTTACTTTCTTCCACTTATGAGATAGAACCATATTTACAATTTCCATGTCATTTTGCTGGTAATACTATTATTTACTAATTTATTTATTTATTTTAATCCTTGCAATTCTATGTCAAGGTTATCTTTTCCATTGAAGTCTTCTTAAAACAATTTAATTATTTGCAGTGACAATGCAAAAGTGCTTGGGACCTTTTTAGAGAATACTCACTGTGGAATATATTTAAAATAAAATTCTCTTAGTTATGAATTTTATGTATAGTTACTACTGCTATTTTACTACATACAGACTATTCTTACATTACTGTCATGATTGTGTATGCAGACCTGCTTTTCATGCTGAAATACAACAATTTACCATTTTCTGAATTTGATTAGGCTTATTGTGTGTTTTTCTTTTCTTTCAACTTTAGGATAAATATGCTTGTATCTTTGAGAGAAATTTATTGAAAAAGAAAGTACCTGAAAGTAGAAAATATTTACCAAAAGAATTGAGACAATTAAATCATAACTCATATATAAACTTATACTGAATACACTGTGTCCAGCAGTTAGCTTTACTGCTCACTCCTGTGGAGTTACACTAGGCATTATGAATTTGCCAACAGCTCACTGAAAACAGCGATTCATATTAAAAATGTTTTGAAGATTTATTGGAAAAAAGGATTAGCCCATACAAACTTCTTGCAAGGGATAGTTTCCCACTGAATATTCTCCCTTCTTAATTCAGAACATTTCCTCTGTTTTTACCCCACTTTTAAGCTATGTCCTTTGATAAAAGCCCAACACCTTGCAAGGAATGGGGAAAAAAAAATCAAAAGGATTACTGTTTCTTGGAATTAATCCCTTCCTCAGTCAAACTTCATCATTGTCCCAGATAAGTTTGTCATGTATTATGTCTGTGGAAATCTGCAAGTTAATTTCTCCCGTCTGGTGCATGGAAATGATGAAAGGGCTAAATAAGAGATGACAGAAAAAAGCAGAGTGTATGTTTGCATATGTGACAATCTTTAACAAATTTCTACTGTTCACAACTAAGATGGTGGTTTGTCTTACCTGGAGGAGGATTAGGTGACCTTTTCTAGTTCCCATATACAAATTTCATGTAGCCATAGGGGTGGGAAAAAACTGAAATAACTTCACCCTAACACTGACACCATCACTAGCATATCTTGCTGTGAGCAGCCACAGGGGGTTGCTACTCTAGGACTGTCAGGCCCAGAGTGTTTCTTAGCTCTCCATTGGTTTTTCCTGAAAGTTAAAACACGTTTTGATTCCTTCTTTACTCCATGATCTGCACTAGGTATTTGGTAGGTTGAGCATGTTGCAGTGGTAAAAGATCCCAACTGGAATTCAGGTTCAGTTGCTGCAAATGTTTCTATTAATCAGCAGTAGTCTCGTTCGGACTATAAAGTGACTCTGTTGACAATTTTTTGCCTCTAACATATGTGAAGCATCCCTTGTTACTGTCCATGGGAAATCTGTACATGCGACAGCTAGGCTGTGCATTTGGGAAGATCTCAAAGGTGAATGTTGCTTTTTCTGGCTTTGAACCTGTAAGCCTGGAATGCAGTCCTGGTCATTAGACCACACAATAAAAAAAGTGGCATGTGGGATTATTTGTAACAGTAATTTCTTGATATATAGTTTTTTTTTTTCCTTTTCCAGTTTTTCTTTTTCCTGTAATAAGATGCATAACTTGAGTTTCCAGGCCACTCAGATCCAAGAAGAAATCTGCCTCTGCTTTCAGAATCTTTCCTCTATTGCATTTCAGATCATCCTTAACTCATTAAAGACTTAAAGGGCATCTGGACTGTCAAGGAAGGGTTGATAGGCAGAACAAGGAGATAAGTACAGGCTAAAGGACAGGACAGCCTTCTGCACAGATCAGCAAACAGCCTGAGGGGTATCAGGACAGGTGTCTGTACATGACAACGATGACTGGAGAGAGGTCTGCAAAGAAGAGATTAACTATGGAGCCTGGATAACCTTATTGCTGCTGGTAACAAAGATCAGATACTTCAGCCACTTCCTGCTATGTACTGTACAATCAAGACAAAAAGAAACTGTAATTCATGTTGTGAATAATATAGATTTCTTTTCTTCCAAAGCTGTTTAGTCCAATGCTGCATATAACAAACAGTTCTTTTCTGAGTAACAAACTGTATAAATTAAAAATCCCATTCATCAAATGGCAAAATAGAATCCATTGAAATAATAAACTCGAAATATCAACACATTACTTGCTACTGATTTTGATCACTATTATTAGACAGTGATTGTTACTCATGTTCTTTTGTTTGTACTGTGGCTGAATTATGCCGCAAGGAAAAAGTTGCTTTCCTAAACACACCCTAAAAAATGATATGCTATTTTCTTTTTAGACAAAATGTAAGTAACTAAAGCACTTCAAAAGAAACCTAGAAATAGATTGCATGCAGGCACCTACAGATACAACACCAGTAACTCCTAATGTTTCATATTCGCATTGTTTTTATCCAGCTTTCTGTATTTTTCATGCTGTGGTTTATCTACTCGGGGTTCCTGAGATTTAATAATTCTCTGGGATTTTAATTCTTGTTCCAAACAAAAGGCCAGGATTCTTGGAACATTTCAATCCATGATGGTGACCTAGTAATTTAAAATCACTCAGCAGCTTGTTGTGAGGCAGTAAAAAATGATCCAGCTTTTGACTCTGGGCAATTTCCTTCTCCTTTCAGAAGAAATGAGTTACCAGTGCTTAGAGTCTTTCAGTAGGGCAGAATGTATAAACAGAAGCACAATTTAATTTATATAGTTTATATTTTCCTTGTCCTCCATCTCCATAGCCTAGTTATCTGTTCTGTTTGTAGGAGGGTACTGAAATGTTCCCAGGTCCAAGACCTGCTCTACTTTGTTTTTTTCCTTCCAGCTCTGGGTTGTTTGCTCAAAACATTCTTAAAACCAAAACAAATAAAGTCCAAACAAAAATCAGTATTTTCTGCTCTAGTGTCTTTCTGCTAATGACAATATTGAAATTGAATAGCAAATTAAAGTATTTGCAGGACAGTAAGATGCTTCAGAAAGAATTAAAGCCAGCTGTAGAGAAGGCAGAGCAGAACTTTGGTCTCTTACATTTGCTGAAGACCCTTAACTGTACTGGTTTAAGTCATCTGAAAATACAACTGTAAATGCAGACAGAGACCAGCTCCTGTCCTGAAGATAGTCCTGAAAATATCTGTTTTTATATGCCAATGTTGGTATATCATAGGGTACAAACAACGGTACAAAAAATACTGGTTTCAGAAGTTGTTTCAAGATACCTTAGCAATATCCTTCAAGAAAAGAGATTTGACATAATATTGGTGAAAAAAAAAAAAAAGAAAAAAAAAAAAGTCATAGGATTTAATTAATAGATTTAGAGAAAATACAGACAGGAAATGTTTATTTACACTTAACACACACACACAAACACCGAGTCAGCCAAACTTTTCAGACCACTGGCAGCATGTCTAGGAAGGCAAGTATTTTGATGGTATGATGAGGTGTGCTACAGAGAGGTATTCATTAGAGACTGCACTTGACTTTTGAAGGTTCTACCACACTTTCACCTCTGAAAAGTCCCCACCAGTGATTACTGCTTCCTGTTTTGAAAGCTTGACTTTCTGTTTCTGAGCAGGTATGTATGCCTTGGGAAGTTTTGCCTTCAACTTCCTTTAAAAGTCCTGTGGTACTGCTAGTTTAGTATGATTTTCAGTTTGTTGTCCATTCACAATCTTAAATATATGCAGCCATTAAAATGTCTGGGGTTGAGCAAATCTAATGAACCTTTACAGGGGACTTTGACTAAAGGAAAAAATAAAGAATTGAGAAAAAATACAAGCCCTTCCTAATACAGAGCATGAGCATGCAAAGTACTGAATCAGATCTAGCTGAATAGATGAATAATACCAGAGCTGGTGTTTTCAGGCATTTTGATTTTCTTTCTCTCTCTCTCCTCTTACATCAAAAAGTATAAAATTTTTCTTCACTTAGCAAACTAAAAATATAAATGCAAGACCAGTTCAGAAGAGGTTCTCTACTGTCTAAACCTCCTAATTTGGTGCTACAAGTAGCACTCAGCATCACTTCCTGATGTGAGAACCTAGTTCTTGTGTCCACAGAAGAGGCACTGCCTTCCCCCAGGATGCCGAGCATGCTCACAGCAGGATTACCTGACATAGAGCAATGCAGAGCTCAGCAAAAAATGACTCTATTATTAAATGCCTTACTCAGTGAAGAATTGTGAGTGTCTGCCTTTATTCAACACACAAAACCCTAGACTTTGGCTACTTGTGGCAGACAGAAGAGGAAGAATTTGCCTTGAGGGGAAGCACACTTGTTGCTATCCATCATGAGCGATTGTATACCAACAAATATATTCAACAGAAAAAAAAAAAAATGGCCTTTTTGGGTGTATATTGCTGGGAGATGACTAGCACTATGCTCTGGGGAATTCAGCATCTTGACATTATAGCAGATCCGACAGCAGAGAGCAAGGTATAGGAGGAAGTGTAGAGACTTTTGCACCTCCAGGGGTTTCTCATCCCCAGAGAAATCCAGCACAGTGGCCTGCAGACACAGGGATGTGTTTGGACACTGAAGACATCAGCTCCCCAGACTTTACTTTCCTCTCTTCTAGTCAGCCTAGGCCCCTGTGTGAGAAGTCAGCTTTGCGGATTTATGATCAATAAAATTTGCTATAACATGAAATGGGAAATGGGTTCAGATGAAAAGTGTATTGCTGCTGTAAACCTATTTCAAGTGATTTGTAGTATCTACTGGCCTGTTAACACACATCCATAAATGTCATTTAGTGGCCAATTCCTTGTCACTTTAAGGATCTATTCAAACTAATATGTATGTTTTTCAGTGTTTTAAGTTTAGATACACTTGGAGAAAGTGCAAATTGAAAATAACCACTTTAATAATCTGATTTAACTTTCAGACACAGGCTGTTAGAAAATATTGTGGCTGAGAGTATTTTTCCAAACTAACGATTCTGCCTTTAACCAATATTTAACAAACATAATCTGGGAAACAAATAAATAAAAAAAAAAATAGATGGAGAGGTTTCTAGTATAGAATTCAGTTGAAAATTGTCTAGATCAAAATAATCTCAAAATTAGCACTAAATGTTAATAAGCATTTTGAAAGAATGTGTTGTTCCCCCTAGGAAGTGTTAGGAACAATCTGAAAGGATGTAATAGAAAAACCAGAGGCAATGTAGCACATCAGGTATGAAATAATGGCATCTTCCTAAGTGCCCTACAAACACGCTTCACCAGCAGAGTTTTGTCCTATTTTTAAAAAAGATGTTTAAGAAAGAATAATAATGAAAATTGTGACACCACTTGACAGTACTTGAGACAACAAGATAGAAAGGTCACAAACACTTTGCTTTTAGCTATGTAAATATTTTATTACTGTAAATACTTGGCAGATCTTATTTATTCATAAAGATAGTGAGATATCACAATAACGAGTTATCATCACAATAATGTGTGCAGAGCAGCTAAACAGGATAAAACACATGCTTTGTAACTTGGTCAAATATCTTCTAACATCCAAGCCAATCTGCAAGGTACCACAGAAGAATGTGGTCTAGCTATGCCGCATTTAGGCTGATAAGAAGACCTGGGAACTGCAATATGCACTGTGTCAGACATGGGCTGTTATATTCTGTTTTTGGTAAAGCTGCTTCCTTGGCACAGATCCCCTTCTGTTGAGAGTATAGCCTCCATGCATGTCTGCCTGTAAGTGTAAAAGAAGTGTCTCTTAAGTCATAATTTTAATTGTGCTAGGAGACAGCTATTTTTGCTTAAATTTCCCTTATGTCAGATAAACATAAAGAAAACAGTTATATTTTTAATAAGTAGGGTAAACTGGGCCAGGTTTCCTCTCATTCCTTCTTTCTGTAAAATTTGGGCTTCAACAAAATGCTTTTCAGTTGCAGTAAGGCGGTCAGGTAATCCCTTATAGAGGGAGGTTACCAGCAAGGAAAACAAAACCTTCTTTTTGTGGTACCACAGTTGTCACCAAAGTGTTGAGAATATTACAAATATTTCCAGTCCAGTTCTTGTTGCTGAAAAAGCTACTGTGGAAAAGGGCCCTGTGTGTAGGTCTTGCCATCCAGAAATCCACTCTGGTTGCCTTGATGTGGCCATGAGGCTCAGCAGGTCAGCCTGGCATCCTCAGAGCTAGTTTGGCTCTGTGACAGCATCTCACAGGCTCTGCTGAAGTCTTATTGCAATAATATCTCTGTAGCCTGAAAAAGGGATAGAAAACTGACGACTCCATGCAGGACAAGCGGCCCTGTAATTGGAAGGACAAAATGATCTCATGGGGACTTCACAGCTTCAGAGAAGCTTTCAATAAAATTCAGAACTCATTTATGGAAGTTCCAGATACATAAATGATATGGTTATGCTGTGGTGGGCTCAGGATAAAGGCTGAATTCAACACACCTTGGTGGTCAGCAGATCAGCAGTCTTTTTTTTTTTTTTTTTTTTTTTTTTTTACTTTTTTTACAAGCATAAATTTTTTTTT
>NC_048926.1:47828094-47857679 GCF_011077185.1 Oxyura jamaicensis
TCCAGATACATAAATTTTTTGTTTGTTGTGTTGTGGGTTAAGGGTTAATTCAAACACCCTTGGGGGTTGGCCATAACACCATTTTTTTTTTTTTTTTTTTTTTTTTTTTTCCTTCTTGAACCAGCATAAATATTTTTGGTGTGTTTAAAAAAAATATTCAACAGAGCAGAACAAACACTGATTTGGTTATTTCTCTCCTTTTTGGCTGCCAAGTAATTTTTTTTGTACAGCTCTATCTTGGTAGAAACATCCTGGGATTTAATTTCCTTCATAACTTTGCCATCTTTTGTGATAAAGTAAGATAATCTGTTATGGGTAACTGCCTGCAAAATGGTAATAACTGAAGTTCAAGAACAGGAAACATCTATTTTGGGACTGAAATTCTGAAGTCATTGGCTCAGACAAGATCTCTCTAATGAGTTTCAAAGAATATTTTATTGTTATTTCCTGTTACTTTGCATCAGTTGTGTTGTTTATTTAGCTTACTTAGAAATGAAACAGTGACTGAGCATCAGCCAAGCCCACAACAACTGGACAATAATTTCTGTGTAGATTATACATCTCCAGAAATTTTGGTACCATTATTACTCTTTTGTAATTGAAAGGGCATCCTGTTTGTAAACTGGGGGAGAAAAAGGAAATGTATGAGAAAAACGGGGTAGAAAGTGAGTGTAATGGTTTAAAAAATACTGTTAGAGCTTAGCTTCATGTCAGATACAAAACGTGTGTGTTGGAGTGCAGAGACACACAGCAGGTGGCCGTGGGGCAGGGCTTCCTAGCAAAGTTGGCAAGGTTGAATTTTGATTCCTAGGAAAGATAAGAGAATAACTCACTCCTGTCATTGGCAGAGCAGCAAAATGTCACTTTGTGGCATCAGAAAGGAGAAGGCTGGTAGGGTCAGCAGGGGCTGAAGAGTAAACAGTAGAAGGTAGAAGAGTTTCTCTTAGATCACCCAGGTGACTATCTTCTCTATTCCACAAAGCTGCTATTCAAATCCCCACTGGAAATTGTTCTCTTTGCACCTCTGCTCAGCATCTTGTTCCTCTCATGGGTACATCGCAGCTTACTGACTCCTTGTACCTCTCAGGTGGCTACCAGATAGAGGAAAATGGTACCTGCAGTTTTGCACTGGGAAAAGAAAGAGGCAGTGTTGGGCTGGCATGAGATGCAGTGCACATTCTGTGGGGCAGGTAAAACAACGAAGACCAACCATTGCGTGCCCTGTCATGCCGAGCCTCTGAGCCCTCCCTTGGACATGGAACAGAGCCCTTGGAGCTCTGGGGCAAACATCAGGGCTGGGTTGCCCAGTGCTGTGGACACATTGCTCAGATTGCTGTCCCCACTCCTCCCTGGGTGGCAGAATGGGTAGCTTTTTCCCAAGGCATCTGCCTTGCCCATCTCACTTCATCTGGCTCTGCTGGCAGCCTTTCTAATAAGTAAATTCAAATTTGGATAGAGAGTAGTTAGGGAATGGAAGCTGCTTTGGAATACCAGGATTAGTTTGCAAACTTGTGAGGACTGAGTTACAGAGGAAATAAGCGGCCGTTTAGGAGGATGGGCACGTAGAGGTCAGAAAGTGAGAGAAACATGCTGCAGGGCAATTCTCAAATGTTGCAAAAGGCAGGGAGGTCTTGCAAACATTTTGATCCATATGTAGAAGTATCTTAAGTAAATGGTCACTATGGTGACCATTATGATTTTTTCTTTCATGAAAGACAGCTGGTCTGTCTGTCTGTACACATTTCTGAATGTACACATTGTCTTGTGGAGAAGAGAACAGACAGGACTTCTTTGTAGTGAACACAAAAGTGATTTTTTTCCCCTAAATTCAATTTTTTGCAGGCTGGTGGGCACAGATAAACCACGTCCTTCTCCCTAATTTTTCAGGCCAGCACAACCCAGACTACACTGCCAAATGTCACAATAAGTCCTAGGCTGCGTTTGACAGAGGAAAAGTCTGAAATGAAAGAGGTGATCTTAGGTGGTGTGATAATGACCTTCCCTAGCACTTGCCATGGCACTTGTGCAGTGAGCACCACGCTTGGCTCTGGCTCATCCTGACAGACCTCTATTCTGCTCCAACTGCATGGGAGAGTGTCATCTCCTGGGCATGGTCCTGGGGCAATGCCTCCGCCCCCAGTACATATTGAGCTCTGTGAGAGATTAAGTGTATGCAGAGAGCAGGCTTATTTTAACTGTCTCTCAAACTGATAAGCTAATTGTTTTGACAAGTTTTATCAATACCTCAAGATCAAGCATTTTGCAAAGTTTTGTCTGAAAGATACCTGGATGTTATTTTATCTGCTTATATATCACCAGATAGCAGGTATCATAACTATTTTATAAAATGTAATGAAGCCAAGAAGTCATGTAAGAAGAAATACTGTGGTTTTGCAATGGCTCGTTGATTACCTGTAAAGTGTTTTTCAAGGGATCAAAAAATGTATGAAGATGAGAATGTTGTGTAGTTGCTGCTGTTCTTTCCATATTACAGCCCTTCAACATAAGAGCAAATTAAGAGCTAAGAGCTCTGAAACATTATAAAGCCTGAAGGGTGTAAGTGCAGGAACTGTCATATATAAAGACTAGCTTTTAGATGAAAATGCTTGTCCTTGCTGCATTCTTAACATGAAGCTGATTTATGAGCAATAAAAGTTAAATGTGTGGAATGAAACTTAAATACAGTTGCTCAAAATACTTTTTCTTATATCTCTGTCTGTCTCTTTTCCAAAACCTTTTAACCCCAAACAAGAGGCATTGGCATATGTTATGTACACTTGCAATGTCTGTCAGTATCCCTGTCCTTTGAAAAAAACAGTAAAAAAAAAATCCTTACTGAGGCTGATAATATTTAAGTACAGTGCTTTATTCTCATAGATTTTGTCTAATCTAAATTAGAAGCCTCTTGGCTTCCATTTCTACCTTTGTGCCCCATAGATTCCTGTGATTCTCTCTATAAAACAGGACTGGTTACTTTTTTTCACTAACTGCATTAACATCACAGCTGTTTATTTGTATTTCTTAACAGAATGTCTTGCATCTTAAATTCTGCATACTTTAAGCAGACTTTCAGAACATACAAAAAGCTAGGGTTGGTCAACTTGCTATTTTTTTTTTTTTTATTAGTATATTTGTATTTTATTTTGCATTGAGACCAGGAAAATATGGTCTGTGGCTACTCTGTAGCCTAAGGAATTGGAAGAATCTTTGTGGCCTGTTCAAGTTTGTGGATTATTTAGTGTTTTCCTTGAGCACCAGATTAAATTCATTGCTGTAACAGCTGTAACAGGAGACTGTTATTGAGGAACTCTTCCCTAGTAAAGAATGTGACTGGGCAGATGACCTGTGCAATCTCATTTTCTGTCCTCTGAGAGAATTACATTAAATACCTCCTGCCATCTATGCTTAAGGTGAACTGACACTGGCAGTTCCAGTTAGACCTTTCAGGGTTTGCTGGGGAAGGAGTGGGAGGGAGGATGAGCAAAGTTTTGTGTAATGTTTCATATATCTCAAAGCAATGATACCTCTGTGCTGTGGTTGTTGCTATAGAGAATAAGGGGATGACGGGGTGGGGGTGGAGGTAGGGGGTGGGCTGGGGGAGTGTTCCCCCTGAGTTAAAGGCCACCTGGAACAACAAAATAAATTAAATGCCAAGTGTTCGCTCCCTGAAGGCCTTTGTGCCTCATTATCACTCCAGGGAGACAGTTAGCAGGGGAGAATGCATGCAATCTAGAAAAAAAGTATTGAAAAAAAAGAATGCTGGAAATTAGATATCTACCTTTCCTGATTCCCCCTCTCTTCCTCCCACACACACAATATGCATACCATGTGTCATCTCCAGCAGAATTTATACTCATTTACACCAACAGAGATTTGACCACACACCTTTTACAGAAAACATCATCATTTCACCATGCATTTTGCAATGCAAATCTTACTGCTGCACTTACTGTTCTCAAGGCTTATCACAGCTTATTTTGTATCAGGATCATGGAGTTATTGAAAGTCCTGAGAATCTTTTTGTTTCACCAAAGTCTTCAATCAACCCTTAAACTTTCTCAGGGAAAAGGCAAAGTTAAGCCAATGCAACCGTACACACCTATGAAGGTAAAGCTTTTCTTATGAATTCTTTAGCAGCAACATCCTGCCCTGTCTTGACATGACCTCACACACCCATTTTGAGTTTGGTGAGGACTCAACACCATGTCCAGCAATGGCAACTTGGAATAGAAGTTTGAAACAATGCACCATCCACCTCATATCTTTAAAGCATTCGTGTTCAGAGATCACAATGACATGTTTTAGCTTTGGTTTGTGACACAGCCTTATACAGGAAGAGAGATGGTTATACTTGCTGGAATTTACAAGCACTTGTTTGCCAAACTTTAGAAAGGTTTTGCAAATGAAAAATGTCCATGCAAACAGAGCTTCAGGGTCCAGGAGATGGGGAATATTGGCTGTTGGGAAAGCTGGTTTATGTGCATTCTGGTAATTCTCCAGTATTACCACATAATTGAAGCTTTCAAAGTGTGTTAAGCAAATAACATTTCCCTCCTCCTTAAAGATGTGGAAACTAATGCACATCTTTGTAGCCAGAAATCACATTGTTAGTCCAGAATTTAGAAAAAAAAAATGTTAAGAAAGAAAGTTTTATCTAAACATTATCAGCCTTAAAGCAGCTTTAAAGTGACACTGATTGCTGCACTGAGAAGGGAGAGGACACTGCTACTAATGCTTGATTCTTCAAGATACTTCTAATCTCTGCAGATTTCATGGGTTACCAGAAAACTGGCATAATTTCAGCTGATTGGGAATAATCTGTTTGAAGTTTTCAGACTTTGTCTCCTTCCCGTGAGTAAGTTTTAGTACTTGCTTGCATTTTTATGCCCTTCAAAAAGAAAGCATTTTCAGGTAACTCTCAGAAACCTGGTCCACTTCTGATATTGTAAGCTCCTTCTTTAGAGTATTCCTAAAGTACTGCTTTCCTACTTGAAAAAAAATGCCCTTAAAACAACTGGAGAACTTGGGCTGTTTCAGTAATGTGCTAGTGCAAAATGTTATGTTAGCAGTAGCAGTGCAGTTCACTCACAAGTGCTTGTTCTGCTTCTGTTGCAATTTGCTTTGCTTGTTACATTGCCCTTTTATGCTGCAACTATAAAAAGCCTTTGATAATCACAAAAAAAAAAAAAAATTCTTTTATGAGACTGGAAGCCATGTTTTGATTACTAGCAGGTACCTATGTGAGCCCTTCCAAGAAGATCTTTGTAGGAGGTGGCTTTCAGGGAAAAAATCCAGAAGCCAGTTTCCAGTAAGCCTAGATATTAAAGGGTCACATTCTCTGTAACAGTATTTAACTAGCATGATTAAAGCCCACATACAGAACATTCCTTTAACACCTAGCATCCCCCACGTAGAGGATACCTTAACAAATAGGTAATTATACCTTTTTATGCCTAGAATACTGCATAGGGAAAAGGCCCTGGCAGAAATTCACCCTGGCTGCCAAGCCCAGTCCCTGCATCCCAGGCAAAAATGTGGCACATATTCTTTCCTTAACTGATCCATCTCCATCCAAAATATGATCGTTGTTTTTGCCCTGTTAAATGACAGATTATGATTTCTGTCATAGACAGCTTCTTTGAGTTCTCAAGCTCAGTTTTATTGCTGGATAGTTTACAATCCCTTTTTCTTTGTCTTTACTAGTTTCTTCTTTTTGTTTGTATACTTCTTTCTGTTCCTGGAGTTTATGTTTCTATGTCTGTATAGCATGATGCTACCCATTATTGAGCTCTATTCTGCCTTCCAAAAGAGCCTACTTTTCTGTCTTCTGTCAGAAGACCAACTTTTTGTCCACATGAGGACAAAAGTAGCTCTTGCCCAGGAATAACCAGGCTGAGCTCATCTTCCCGCTATACAAAAGAAATTATATTATTAGTCAGCAAAATGACATTTGACAGTACCTTAATGAGTATATGATCTTCCTTAAGCCAAATGTAATATAGAGGTTTACTGACTAGGGGTTTTTCAGAGAAGTAACTTTGGGCTTGAATTGTTTGTCTCACTTTCCTCCTTTTCCAGTAGGAAGTAAATTGTGCAGAACATAAGCTGTGCATTGCAGGGCAGATAAGCTACATTTGGAGATGGTATCCTTCTTTTTCACCATACAGTCAATAGTATGGATTAAATATAAGACTAAGGCAGCGTCGTATGTTCCTCCTTCTTTATGGGCTAGCATAGCTTGTAACCACCTAGTTTCAAATTGAGGGGGAAGGGCCTGTAAAACTGAGTAAGAAGCAAATGTAACATCTTATTCTCCAAGTTATCTTTCATTGGCTTTGATGTAGGTCTTTGTTAAACATTTACAAAATAGCATGTCCATAAAACATTGAAGCATGAGGCTGTCACAATCAATTCTGTCATGAAAAACAACACATGTAAAATTATGGAGAAATACAAATAATTGTCCATGATGGCTAACTCATGTTTCAGGTCAGACTACGGATGAGAGGATCAAGTGCACCCTCAGTAACTTTGCAGATGACAGCAAGTGAGGCATGAGTGTTGATCTGCTTGAGGGTAGGAGGGCTCTGCAGAAGGATCTGAACAGGTTGGATGGATGGGCCAAGGCCAAGTCTGTGAGGTTCAAAAAGGCTGGGTCTTGCTCTTAGAGCACAACAACCCCATGTAATGCTACAGGCTGGGGGAGGCTTGGCTGGAAAACTGTCCTGAAAACTTATGCTTCTCTAGTTAGGGGTCAAGAGAGTATTGGTCCTACTTGGGCACCTATGCTGATATGAGTTTTCCATGCAAATACAGCTTTTTCAGTAATGGATTTTAATTAGTACTGTTTGGGTGGTGGGTAGTAGTTTTACTGCAGGCAGGCAGAATACTGGTACATGAATATTATACATATGAGAATATCTGTGATAGGGAGCACTGCATACATACATGAAGCAGTGAAGGTGGTAAAAAAGACAGGTGAAGAACTCTCTATGTGTCACAGAATAAGCCTCTTGTCTTGAAAAAAATTCAAGAAATAAAATACTGATAAATGGAAGTAATATGCATGTGTGAATATTTAGATCTGAATGCAGAATTGCTGATACTAAATACTAGAAGTCTCAAAATTAATCAGTCAGATGGTTATATGACAAAGAAAAATATCACTGATGTTATAGTTGGGGGAAAATATTTTTTTAGGTCTTCTGGACTTGTACAGTGTATTTCTCTGATAATATGCAATGTCAGGAGAGGCAATGTAAGAATGGCCTTAAATTTAGCCTACTCTGTGTTTTTAATGCTTTTCTTTTAGGATCACCTTCCTTTAGATACATTTTCTACTGGCTACTCTCCAAGATGGAGTAGGAAAACCTAGATCAGCTCCACTGTAAAATTTCCTCTTCTCCCCACTAAGTATGCTCATCTCTGTGGCATGATTTGATAGCAGTACATTTCCAAAGGGCTAGGGTGACACAATGGATGGAGCATGTGTATCCTCACAACAGGGGATGGCTTCCCGTACCTAAGATGTCTCATTTAAAATATTTTCTGACTAATAGGAGGCATATATATCACTGTCTTTGAAAAGAGGATAACAGATTCCTGTGCTCCAGCACAGGAAAATTCTTCCTAACATTTTTGTAAATGATATTCATAAATAAGATGCTAATAAAGTGACATCAGCTTATGTCACAGTGACAGAAGGTAGGATTGCAAATATCTGGTATGTTGGCATTATCATGGTCTTATGAATTAAAATACATTTGGGTATGCTTCCACCAGTAGTGTTAACTCTGGACTCTGCATTAAGAAGCTGTTGTATCAGACATACTCTTCCTCAGCAATATTTGAAATATAAAGAAAGATGAAATCTGGACAATTCTTTGACAGAAATGTTTAAAATTAATTTCTAATCCATGCTTAAATTGGTTACTGTTTAGCAGACCTTATCTAAAATCCCTCTTTCGTTGCTTGCTTGAAGGTCTACCTGCATAACACTGTATGGACTTGTTTGTGTCTAGGATTCTCAACTTGCCTTCTCATAAAATGTTCATTTGTTCATTACTGCAGGTTTGCTTTTTACTGTACCATGTGTTGTGCAGCAGTTCCCAAGAATGGAAGTACATTGCAACGTGAAAAGATAACATTCTCAAGGCTTTATCTTGACCTGCATGTTCATGTTGACTTAAATGATGCAAGCTTAAAATAATTAATGTACCTTTGACAAAGTGAACTCTAAGGTCAATGAAAGAATCTAATGTAAATATTGTGATCATCACATACTGAGGGCCTCTAGTTAACGTAGCTTCATTTTTCATTGTGTCAGGAACATTACAAATAATTTGTTCTCAGTAGGTCAGAGAAGGAGGTGCAGTAGGACTACTACTACTACTACTACTAAAAAAAAAAAAAAAAAAAAAAAAAAAAGGCAAACAACTGCCTGGGAAACTAGTAGGGGAAAGCATACGAATCCCTAACCTTCAGATGAGCTGTGGAAAAGGCATTGCAGGTTTTCCCAGACTGAAAATTCCTCATGGGAGAGTTCCTTCTGCAGCTTTAACTTCCTCTGTCTGCCCCTGTACAGTCTCACTCACAATATTGCTAAGGGCTTTTTGTTCTCCTTCCTATCAGCCAAAGTGTGGAAGGTTAAAAGAAGGGACAACAGGCGCAAATCTCATCAGGGAAGATTCTGATCAGATATTAGTGTTTGTTATTTTTATTTTTATTTTTTACACACCATAAGGGTGGTCTAACACTGTCAAAGTTTGCTCAGAGATGTTGTGGACTCTCCATCCCTGAAAACAATCAGAGCTCAACAGATCATAGCCCTGAGCAACCTGATGTAAGTTTGCCTTGGTCTGAGCACAGCCATGATCAGATCAACTCCAAAAATCCCTTTCCGTCTGACTTATAATCTGATTCTCTGTGTCTTGTAGAAATGATGTGCCATCTTCCTGACACAGAAAAGTCTTGGTGGCACAGGCCATGAGGAAAGGAAATAACTTTTGTTAGGATTTTGAGGATGACATAGTGGGAAAATCAGAAGTGGAAAATCAGGGAAAATCAATTTGAGCAAGGTACATGACCACAAATAGAGATTTGTCCCTCCCACCAACAGTATTCAAATATTTTCTTTCCTGTGTTTGCCAGGACTGCAAAGAATACTTTATGAAATTAATTTATTGTGAAGAAGACACATTTTTATCATGAAGGTATTTGTCAGAATAATGAAATCCTAAAGTTTATGAAGTAGAACTGTTACATTGACTTTTTCTTGTTTCATTCTTGGGTAAATTTGTGGAGTATTTAAATGTAGAAAGACTTAGATGCTACTGCATGATAGTTCTTGTTTTTCAACTCAAAAAAATATTGCTTTCTTAAGTCTGCCAGAAACTGATATGAAAAGTAAGGAGACAGGAAGGAAGCCAAAGTCACTAAAGTCACTCCTAACTTCAGGAAGGGAACTACTCTTTGGTCATCCTCACCTTGATCCATGAGGTGATGGAGCAGCTAATCTTGGAAACAATTTCCAGGATTGTCACAGGAAAGACAAGAAAATCATCAGGAATAGTCAGCATGGGTTCATCAAGTCCTGTTTAACTTATTAATTAATGGTCTGGCTGATGAGACAAAATTTAATCTCAGCAAATTTTCAGATACACGAGAGAATCATGTTGCCATCCAGAGGGACCTTGTCAGGCTGGAAAAATAGGCTGACAGGACCTCAAGAAGTTCAACAAGAAGTGCAAAGTCCTGCACCTTGGAAAGAGCCAACCAGTTCACCAGCACATGCTGGGTGCCACCCAGCTGGAAAGTAGCTTTGCAGAAGGGGACCTGGGTGTCTTGGTGGACACCAAGTTGAACATGAACCAGCAATGTGCCTTTGCTTTAAAGAATGCCAATTTTATACTGGGCTGCAAAGTATTTGTCAGCAGGCCAAGAAAGGTGATTCCTCCCCTTTACTCAGCACTGCTGTGACCACACATGGAATATTGAATCCAGTTTTGGTCTTCCCAGTACAAGAGAGACGTGGACACACTGGAGAGAGTCCAATGAAGAGCAACTAAAGTGATCAACAGACTGGAGCATTGCTCCTATGAGAAAAAACTGAGAGAGCTAGGACTGCTCAGCCTGGAGAAGATTCAGCAGCAATCTCATCAATGTCTATGCCTACTTGAAGCTATGCTCTTTTCAGTAGTATTCAGTGTCAGACAAGAGGCAATGGGCACAAACAGAAACACAGGAGATTCTTTCTCAACATCAGCAAACACTTTTTTTTTTTTTTTTTTTTTTTTTTTTTTTTTTTTTACTGTGGGATGACTGGCACAGATTGCTCAGAGAGGTAATGAAGGAAGTCTTTGAGATCTTCAAAAACCCTTTGGATAGAGTTTGGGCAGCCTGGTCTAGGCAGACCTGCTTGAGCAGGGGTTAGACCAAATGACTACCAGACCTCCCTTCCAACCTCAATGACTGCGTGAATTTTGAATATAATAAATTCTGTTTTCATCTCATTATTTACCTATACAACATTCCAGCCAAGGAGGACTGAAAAGAGCTACCATGAGGGAACCTATTGCTCTTATGTAAATGGTTTACTCTCTGAAGACAAGAAAAATGTCTCTAAAATAATGGGAATTTCTGCAACATCTTTCAGAGCTTCTCTGTGTTTCTTTCCTGGGGAAAATAGTCTAACATATATAAATATTATGCAAATTGTCTTAACAATAGATCTTTGAAAGATCCTTTCTTCATTACAGCATCAAAAAGCAGCTTGTGCTGACAATACCTCTGCAATTTTATGGTTGTTTTGATGAGTTTTGACAGTCTGGAGTCTGATCACACTTGTATGTGTCTCTATACCAAAGGCAGTGGCATTATTTTTCTGTTGAGTTGTCTTAGTTTTCTTGGGATATAGTAAATTAGAAAATGAACATTTACACAAGAAAATCAAGTGAGAATTGCAAAAATGAGGACAAATATGCATCAGGAGAACGTGTTCTCATCCTGCTATGGAAGATTAGCAGCTGTTTTACCTCCTCTTGTGCAGCCCTTGGGGGATGTACATTACATCTCAGAATCTGGCCTCTTCCCCCGCCAGCAAGGTCACTGACCTGACCCAGCTTTCACCAGGGCATGCTCACAACATTAAACATTTAACAAGGTGATAAGAGCCTGGAGGATTAGCATTTGGGGAAAAAGGTTATGACCTCAATAATTGAGTTCTTATTTAATAAAAATGGGCATAAGTGATTTATTTCAAAGTCTCTGCTTAGCAGGGAGGGGATAGAGCAGGCTTTATTTGCTCTTGCAGGAGGGAGAGAAGAGCATGGATGGGACCCGTGGTTTGGATAGAAATGATAGCTCTCGTAGGGTTTGCTGTGAGCAGTGAGAAGAAACATTAGATTTTTTTTTTTTTTTTTTATTAATTGGAACTTACTTACATATAGATTATCTCTTTCTCCATCCTTGCAGAAAGTGTAATAGCAGGCATTTACTAATAGATGTTCCTTTCCAGACCTTCTGTTAGAAGCAGGTTTCCTGCACATGGAAGCCTACCTAAAGTGTTCACAGCACTCTCTTAGAATTAATTTCACAGTATTTAATTATCTCTTCTGGAATCTGGAGAATTTGGCCTTTTATTGGGACTCACTATCTAAATCAATGCAAATGTTGGAGGTTAGTTATAAATTTTGGTCTTATTTTAGTAAAATTTTTAGTTACCGTGGTCTAAAACAAAGTTAGAAAGAATGATATTACTTTCTTGTATGTACACACCAAGTTCATAGAATAGGAATAAATACTTGTAACATCTACATTGGAATTCTTTTAAAAATATTTATTATGCTTGTAGTGTCTTGGCTGAAGTACCTGGTATGCAGCTGCAGGGACCAAAATTCACCCATTTTCCTTCACTTTCTGAAAGTAACCAAATGAGTATTTGACATACATGGGGCACAGACACAGATAGAGTACTTGATGTTTGTAACACAGAACATGCACTATTTAATCATGCAAAAACTAGGCCCTAGTATTTGTTTATTGATACTTAGAAAGAATGTAAGCCTGTTTCCATGGCTGATTGCTTGTTTGCTTGTTTTTCTACTTAGCACTTAGTTATTGTGACTAAAACTGGAAATATTACCCTGTATCAGCAACTTCAACACCATGTTATTTCTACCTGGAAATCTTAGCTTCCTTTTTGCTCTCAGTTGATGTTAGCTTTTATCTCAGATCCTGTGTATACTGTATACTCTGCAATTAAGTCTTTTAGTGACTTCCTTGTATGAACTATCATCACAAAAAAACCCTCCATTTTTAGTAATGGCTCTGTTCAGTTTCTCCACTGATAAATTTAATAGGATGTTATGAAACAGTCAAGAAAGTAGTGAATACATCTGTGTAAATTAGCATGTATTTTTCACATGACATAAGGTTTTTCTTTCTTCTTTCTCTCTCTTTTTTTTTTTTTTTTTTTTTTTTTTTTTTTTCCAGGCAGAATTACTGGATTCAGCATTTGCTGATTTTATTTGGAAAGTACTTACAGTTTGTGCTTCTAGGAATGAATACTAAATTCATCTTGTATATTTTGAAAGCATTAAAATTGCCTAATGCACACGTGAATGTGAATTTACAAAGAAAATCTGCTTAAAAATAGAGAAGGTTTGTTTCAGATTGATTTAATCCATGAAATATACGAGCTGCACATTTAATTGTGGTGAATGTAATCTGCCTAGAGGTTTCTGCAAAAAAAAAAAAATAAAAAAAAAAAAATCTGGTGTTACTATATTTCCAAGAACATGCTCTTAATTTTCTGCTATAATGTATTGCAAATATTTTTTTCTCAAAGCAAAGAAAGACAAAGTTAAAAAGGAGATGACTTTCATTTCAGGCAAAACAGACATTCAGGACCAAACAGCTGCAAACAACTGGAAAATGTCAGGCTTCTAGATTTGTCATTTGGGATCTCATCACGGGGGCCTGTGGGTAAGCTGGGACCCCTGTGACTGACTCAGTGCTTTTTTATCATGCAGTATGAACAAGAGTGACATTTACCTCAGACAGCAGCCAGAGATCTTCACAAGTGAATCATCACTAAGGGTGGTTGCTGCCAGGAAAAGATCAAAGGTAAAACCCAGTGATGCATAAAAATAAGGGTAACAGGCAAAATCTCCCAGAGAGGTGGGGAAGATTGGGCCCCATGCCTTCTTGTAGCAGAGGGGAGGATGTCCTTGGCACCCAGTTGCAGACGAGAAGCATTCTGCCCTAGTGCTGGTGCCCTACTAAGCCTGGCTCTCAGCAAGGCCTGCCCCAGCCACCCATCCTGCTGAGAACCACAGGGAGAAAAGGGCATGGAGTGGGGCTGGGGTTGTGCTTACACATCAGCCTGTGCTGCTGTGCCTGATGTTTTCGGCCTGAGACAGGGAATGCTTTTGTGAAGCCATGGGAAAGGCATTTGAATGTCCTAAGTGTGCTCTATTTTGGAAAAAGCAAGATTAGCAGCAGGGCATGTCCTTAGCCAGAAGCATGAAAGCTCAGAACTGACAGACCCTTTTGACTGTCCCAGTTGGGCGTACTTCTGTCAGCAAGTATGTCCTAGTGCAGCCTCTGATCAGCTCGAAGTTATGCCCATCTGTTTGGATAATAGCGGCATTAACTCACTTTCCACATATTTGGACAACACCCAAACATGTTGTGCTTCTCCATGCAGGGGACAAATGCCAAGCCAAGAGGTGCCTTTTTGTGGGCAGCCAGGAGAGCCCTTCACAGGACAACTGCTCTCCAAGTGGTCCTTTGGGTGTAGAGCAGGGCTTTGTTCATTTTGGTCACTGCATCAGGGAATGGGGGGGGAGGGGGGGAGACTGTTTGCATGCGTGTCTGGCTGCCAACAACAGTGATTGTTTTAGGAGCTCCAACAACATCTCAGGGTGCCAAAATACACGCTGTAGTAAATACAGCCCACAAATCCTGCCGTGTGAGAGCCACTTAACGTAGGAAAAAAATGAGTCACAGAAAATGGTCTGAAGATGGTAACAAGGAAAGCCTTGGCCATCTGATCATCAAGGAATCTGTGTAAACTTGCAAAGAAATTTGTGCCTGCTAGCATGGAACAAATGGAAAAGAGACTAGAGCCTTGACACTCCAGAGTGGAAAAAAAAATATCACTTTTTTTTTTGTGTGTGTGTGTGTATGTGTGTGTGTGTGTGTGTGTGTGTGAAAAATGTGCCAGAATTGTTCTCTTTCTGCTTGTGAGAATGATTATTGTGCTAGGAGAGGGATTGTAATTGGATCACAATATTCTTCCAGTTCTGTTTAGTGCAGCCGGGCAAGCACAAAAAGCATCACCAAGCATCCACAAAATGTATGCACACAGGGGTCAACTAACTGAGTGGTGAATTGTAAGAGGGGATATGAGGTCTCATTAGATGTACTAAGTCCACCACCAGGAAGGTTTTCTGCAGTAATTCAAGTTATGTTCATCTATAACCTTGCTTATGTGATAGCTGCTCATTTCTCTGCCTCTGGAAGCAGACACAGAGATGTGGTTGGAAAACCTCATGGCCTCTGTTACAGATCTGTTTAAAGCTGATATGGATATTAATCCAAATACACCAGGAGGTATCTTCTAGTCCTTATTAGGTAGTGCAGACTCTGCTTTTAAGGCTTAGATGCTATTTTTTTGTATAAAAGTTCTTCAAATATATTTACTTTTTAGGAAAAAAAATATTTTTTATTGATTAGAGGAAGAAAACAATGTATTTTCACTGTAGCCATAAGGTTCATAGGTGCTGTAAGAAAGAACAACAACAAAAAAAAAGAAATAAAATCACAAAAGTCTTTGCTCTTAGATATTTGAAAAGTGAGGCCCAGCATGTAGATGAAAAGATAGGCTTAATTTTAAGGCATTTGTTTCTTAAGATATTGATCTGAATATTAGAACTGTTTATTAGAACAGTTTTGTATCACTCACTGAGCTTGTAGTCAGCAAAATTAAAAAATAATAAAAAGAAATAATATTGAGGCTTAAGGAACAGCTGCACTGCTTCTCTACTGTGGCAAAGCTGAGCAAAATACCAGAGAGGACCAGGTAATTTAATAAGACAATTGCCTATGAGACTTAAGCTAGGCGTACCAGACATATATGAATGATGCTATTGTGTTATGCTGCTGGTTTGTTAATAAAGCATCATTTAAAAGACTGCAGAATTCCAAGGTATACTTCTGACAGAAAACAAAACATAACAACAAAAAAAACCTTCCAATACACAAAAGTTACTATGAATTGGTTTAGAGGCTTTAATATATACTTTTGCAGAGCAAGTCAGCTAATTTTTAAGAGCACACTTCATTCTTTACTACCGCACCCTCAGTGATATTTTACAAATGGGTAATGTCTTGAGTCTTCAGCACGAAGGTTTGTTCCAGAAGAAAGTCAAAGATAGTAACATTTCTCTGAAACAAACACCCCTTTTGACATTCCGTCTGCAATAATAACTTCAGAGGCTACATCTTGTGTTTAAACTGTAGAATTTTGTGTCCCCATTATAAACAAGATTGAATTCACTAAAGTGAATTCTATTTTAAGATGTGTTTATTTCCACAATTCATGTTAATGAAATAGTATGTGCATAACTATCTCTGAAATGATGGAAACTTTCACCTTAGTTTTACTGGTTCTAATATGAAAATAAATAAATAAATAAATAAATGAAAGAGAAGATCAAAGATTATCTCTTTAATCAGGGAGTATACATCAAAATGTCAAGCCAAATAGCTTAGGTCTAGGTCTTATATGTTTTATCTGTAGCTAGTAACCCAGACTACTGCAGACTGAAGGGAGCAAATACTTGAACATGACCGAAGGCAAGAAATGGCTGTACAAGTAAAGAGATTTCTGATGGAGAGCAACAAGACTGTTCTCATTTTAGGACTTTGTAGCTTCTGGCACTTAAGCACCTCATTTTTACCATGTCTGTGTCAGACATCCATGGATTAAATATTTTATGCCAAAAAATATAATGAATGTATGGGATGCTTGGCTGTGATTTCACAGATACTGTTCGGCCCTGATTTCAGAGATGGGATGGTTGTGCCTTGAAACGAGCACAGTGTCACTCCAGAATTGGAGAGCAGGTCTCTTTAAAACAATGAGTAAGTGCACTCCATTAGCTGCATAACACTTTGTTTTATGCTATATAACATCTTTTCTGAAGGAGTGCTGGACAGGCTCATGGAAGGGGAATCCTCTGAAGTTTAATAAATACATAGAAAACAGTTTTGTTTCAATGAATGTCCAAGACACACAGTGTTGATGACCAGTATTTTATTCAGGGAGCATCCCATACAGACTTTGCCTGCTCTTTTTTCCCCAGTAAACATCTTTTTCTAACTGCTGCTAAAGACTAGGTACTCCTGTGATTGCTTCTGGTCTCACCCACTGTGGCACACTTGCACCCTTAAATTAACTAACACTTTGCCTTTCTTCCTTACTCAATAATCAGAGCACTCTACAAGGCTGCTGCTGGTATGGAAAGAGAAGATGAGAAAGGAGCTTTCTTCTGACTGAGATCACCCACAGGTAAAGCTGGATACCTCAGAAAGGGGTTCTCAAAGTCCAGCAAGCTCATTAGGGCTTAATTAAAGCTGGCAAAGAAAATATAGCTCAAAGATCCTCAAAGCCAGTTCATCTTTGTCATATTGGTATCAACAGACCTGAAACTCCTTCTATGGTTAATCACATCTACCTGTGATTTTAATCAGCTAAGCAGATGACACTGTATCTTTGTGAAATAAAAGTACGTCTCAATATTTGTTTAATAGCTTTATGGTGAAAACTTTTAGTTTAAAAATTGGAAACTTGATCTCATTGCCTCATTCCAGCCAAGACATTTCAAACCACTCTGATCTTCTTTCTCCAATCAGGATAGTGTTCAAATTATCATTTGATGGGTCATTTTACTTGGAGAGATCCTTCCAGCTGAAATAATGACCTTCTGCAGTAAGAAAGCAAGATTTATTGGTCCTGAAACCTAGAGGCATGATTATTTATCCCAATAGGCTAGTCTGCTCATCCAGGTGAAGAGAGTTTGGCAAGTACTCAAAATAGTGGACTGTTAGTTAAAAGCTTAGAACCATGTCATCTCTCTACCTCCTTTTCCCTCTCTTTCTCTTTTGCAAAATCTCTGAATTTTTGAAGATATTTAGGTGTTAAATACCACCAGAAACTTTATCCATTAGATATGCATTATTCTAATAAGTGCTAGTTTCACTCTACGCTTAGTGAGACAAAAAACCTCCAGAAAGCACAGTCGAACATGAAATGAGTACATGCAGTAATTCTAGGAAAAATGTAGTATTATCAGAAAAATAAAACAAAATAAATAAAGTAAAATAAAATAAAAGAATAAAATAAAATATAATTGAGTGAAATAAATGAAAGGACCACTCCCATCTTTCTTGAAGAACTGCCTTCAAAAATTCTTTGTGAGTACTGAGGTAGCTACTCCTTTCTGAGAGAACTACAGTTTTCCATTCTCTAAAGGGTCAGAAATAAGAAAATTTATCTTATATAATATATATATTTTTTTCTCTCTAAACCATATGCTAGTATAGAATATGTGTGTTACGTCAGGAAGTAAATACAACATACTACCATCAGCTCTTACTAAAAAGTATTACCACACTTTCTTTTAGTGTGTTTGAGCAAAAGGCAAAGGTAACATGGTACTGAGTTAGATCTGAAAAGTTAGAATCTGAAAGTTAGATTACTTACTGAAAGGAGACTGTGGTGTATATTCACCTATAGCTACAAATAATTGATTTATGAGGTCAATTTCACGAGAAGCAAATTTTTAATGAAGTATCTATTATCTGTTCTACTATTAAGGTCAAGTGAAAGAACATATGGTACCCTTTATTTGAACAATACATCATGATTTGAAGTGAAATAGGATTCTGTTAAACTCAACAGAAAAATAGGTGCAAGAGTCTGCAGGATACAAATGAAATTTTGATAAATGCAGAACCCTTCTTAATGTTTCTTTTGTAAAAGTACATAGGAAATAACATGTTCTTCTGGAATAGAGATTCAATTTCAGGCCACAGATGTCATAAACATACTGTGCAGGTCCCTACTTGCATCTTACAACTGCATCATGCTCTGTAACGTGAAAGATGCTGTATTTCCAGCTGAGCTGAAACATCCAGCCACAGGTTTTAGTTTAAGATGAAAAAAAGATTATAATTTCAGATGTTTTAGGAATGGAAATAGCAGACATAAGGAAAAAATTCTCCTTTAAACAGTTGTGCATGTCTCTCAGAAGAGAAAATGTAAAACTCTACTTGGCAAGCTGCTTTGTTATTATGGCTGCCAGACTGGGGCACCTGGTGCACTAAGAGAGTTTCTCATCTTTTAAATCTCCTTTTATGTCAAAAGAAAGGTGGGTTTCATTCTTCTGCAAAATTATGCTGCTTATTTATTCTGCCTTTGTTACTACGTCACCTCTTTATGCACAGACACCACAAATGTAAATTGGTCATTTGCCATTGGTAATCAGTGGAAGTGCTGTTTATTTTTCTAGATTTTTTTCTACTATTTCTTTTGCTTTTGAACCTCTTTTTTTTTTTTTTTTTTTTTTTTTTTAATATATACAGACTTTTCTTGCATGCAAGAAAAGTCCCATTTTTTAAGTTAGAAAAGAAAGTTGGAGATATAAAATATTTCCCCCTAATTTTCTAATAGTGCCCCCTAGTCTTTCACAGCTATCCAGGAGACACAGACTGTGGTTACTTGATGAGAAGATCTGTCCCTTCAGGAGGAAGTCTCCAAAGCAGAAATGCAGAAATACTAGGAACTGAGTCTGCAGGTAACAGCAAATGTGGTACTTCCTCTTTGAGTTCCTTTGGGAAATGCTTTTAAAGTTAGCTCTTTGTTATTATGGCTGCCAGACTGGGGCACCTGGTGCACTAAGAGAGTTTCTCATCTGTAAAATCTCCTTTTATGTCAAAAGAATGAAGCATGAGATCATAATGTATTTTCTGAAGTCAAAATTTGTCTGATTTCCAGGGCTAATAATTCCATTCTTCTTCAAAGGACCATGCCAAATTATCATAAAAGGGGTTGAGAATTCATCTGTGTCATCTGTGAAATATCCTGATAGTAGCCTAAACTCTGACATCAGTCTGGATCTGGACCCAGTACTGGCACACAGAGTGTTGCTGCATGCTGAATGGTCTTACTGGGTTCTAGAACCCTCACTTCCACCCCAGTACTGCTGATTTAGGTGATATGGAAAAAAAATAAAAATAAAATATCACTGAAAATAAATGCCTACCAGCCTCGTGAAATGAAATATGCACTTACAGTATGCAGGGCACAATCAACATCTCTGCTGTTGAGAAAGTAACAGAAACCATATGATTTTTTGTTTGTTTCTTTCAAAATACAGACTTTCTTAAAATTATCACAGGAGGCACTGGTTATGAGAAAATCCTGACAGTTTTTTGAGTTGTGTTGCTCTGTCTAAGCTAGAAGTGCCCCACTATTTTCTATGTCTGACACTCTTTGGGGAGCTCTACAGGTGCACACGCAGCCATGTTCTAAAACTACCACTCTGTCTAAAATAAAAACTGTCAAAAACCTTTACTAAGAAGAGTTTTGACTTCTTCAGTCTCTTTGTTTTATGGCCTACATCTCTTTTAATCACATTTCACAGTATTACCAAAGACTTAACAAGGGAATGGCTATTGCATAAATAATAAAGGTATTCAGCGATGTTGGGGGTCCCCCTTCACCTGTTCCTAAAGATTATTCTTGTTCCTAAAGTCTAGTCCTAGGGGACAGTGGTCTCTAAACATACTGAGATGCATGAGGACAATGAGGGCCCCTTATATATTTATATATATCTTTCCATACCAGTCTATGCATGCTGAAAGGCTGCCCCAGCTGGTTCTTTCTGTACATTTGTGCTGAATTAAGTGGGGAGTCCCTTACTGCTTCCTCTCACCCATTTTTAAGGAAGAGTTTTTTCTTGTTTTCAACTGCCATCTCTGTGCTTTCTCTCACTATTGCTCTGGCAATAGCTAAAAATCCATACAAACATTTTACCCATACTCTTCTTTCTTTCTTTCAATTTTTCTCTTATATCAGCATGTCTGAGCTCTGGAAGGTACTCTGGAAGGTGCACAGGCAAATTTTGTCTTCCCCATCACATTTTGAGACACAGAAGAAATTGTTCAGATGTAAGTGTCAGTGATTGGACAAACTAGGGCTGCTCTTTTGCTCCATGTGTGAGAATAAGAAAGAATGGAGAAACAGGACAGTTTCTTCTTTGTGGTTTCCACCATCACTCTCACATGAAAGAGACATATACCTGCCAACAAGCAGCAAAAACACTGCCTGAGGCATCACATTTCTAGCTCACACCCATGAAAGAAAAGGGATTAAGTGTCTTCATAAGGAGTGACTGTCTGGCAATGTTAGTGGACACTACATTTAGCATCTCATGTCATCCTCCTGACTCATTCATGTGGCAGTGGCCCACAGGGGCTGAATGGGAACTCCTGCAGAGAGAATGGCATGTGTCTCAGATGGTGGGAGCAGGGCTGGCATGGGAAACATTTGTAGTGGCCTGTGGGGATCAGCTAGGATTGGAAGGGTAGAGGTGGTGGTGGGGCAGGTGAGACTGAAGAAGGAAGCAGATGGAAAAAGTGATGGAAAATATGAAAAGGTACTCACAGTTCTTTCACATCCCACTGGTCTTTTCCAATTCCTTAATCTATTTGTAACTTCTCTCTTCCCAAAACCCCTGAACCTGCACTGACCATAAAGTTCCCATCTTCTGTCCTTAAATAATTTTTATTTCTTCCACCCATTGGTCTCAAAATCCCTTGAAACTCCTGAAAAATCAGCAGCTCTGCTACTTTTGCAAAATTAGAAATTGCTACCATATGGGAAATTAGCAAATTTGATTTTACAGACCCTTTTGGGAACTTTGGGTAGTTCTTGGTAGCATGCTTGCTCACAATCTCAGCCTGTGCTCCCAGTCCCTGGAATATTTCTATGGCTTCAGTTTTACATTCTAGACAAGCCATATAACCCATAGAGGTTTTCAGTCTTCTATCAACTTCCTTAACTCATGTCTCTGACACTAAACCAAGCATTATGTATTGTCCCAGTAGATGCAGGATCAGTCCTAGTGTTTCTGACTTTAAATACAACAAATTAGATTCCTTTATTCCTTAATTCCAAAATTTTGATGCTGTTATATTCTGCTTAGTGTTGATAAAATAGCATATTTGTGATACTACTGTCAGAATTGAAAAGGAAGGGAGTTATGCCATAGCACAGCTGAATGAAGTTTAATTAAACATGGAATAAGTAACACTGAAAGAAAAAAATCTTTTATGTTTCAGTTATGGTGATGAGGCTTTTTATACAAACCAACACACGATCTCAAACTTCAAAGGAATATTTTGAACAATTCCTGTACCCTAAAAATGGAGCACACACTCAGCTGTCTTTTATTCCCATGTTTCTTCCCTCTCCCACCATAAATGCTTGTCATTCAACCTGAATGTGTTTTGGTTTTGAACTTGATCCTAGCTTGGATTGTAAAAACAAGTCTTCTGCTTGACAAATCTTGTGATTGATCAGATTACTTTCAGTGAATGAAAGACACCCTATTACTTGCTTCGTATTCAGTTTCGTATTCTTTATTAAAATGTTAGTATCGTTATATTAATATTAATTACTAGTCTGGTATCTAAATGTTATGGTTTAAAGACAAATACCTGCGCATCGAGGTTGAAATGAACCAGACATATTTTCAAATATAAATCAATAATATTATTGAAAGGGCTAGTGTCAGGATTTCATTTGGAAAGTACAGTGAGAGACTGTATAGCAAAAGCTTGCTTTTCTACACCCCTTTCCATACCTGGCCAGGTTTGAAAGATATGTGAAGACTTTTTTTATAATTAATAGAGTGATGAGGCAGGAAAACAAGTTGCCAAGAGAAGCTGTGGATGCCCCATCCCTGGAAGTGTTCAAGGCCAGGCTGGATGGGGCTTTGAGCAACCTGATCTGGTGGGAGGTGTCCCTGCCCATGGCAGGTGGGTTGGAATTAGATGTTCTTTCAGGACCCTTCCAGCCAAACATTTCTATGATTCTATGATGTTCCCTCTCTCTCTGCAGGGACGGTTCAGCTTTTTGTTAATGACTTTACTGAAAGGGATTTACATATCTAAGTTCTTACAGATTCAGACTCCCCAACATCTTTCAAACTACATCACCTTTACTACAAAGCAGATCTTCCTCCAAGAGAATGGAGAACAGTGGGGTTTTGTAAAGAGATTATAGGAGGTGGAAAATTAAGGAGATGATGACTCTTGTTGACTCAAGTTCCAGTTGGAAGGACAGTCTATTCTGAGATAAATTATATATAAACAGAAAGCTACCCCAAATTATTATCTATTAAATCTAGCTCTGCTTGCCGTGCAGTGTGAAGGGGATAAGAGATGAAGTTATCATTTTAGTTGTCTAGGGTCCAGTTCAGCTGTAGATTTAGTGTTCAAGGAAATTTTATTGTCTTGTAAATCTCTGTGCTGTGCATTATTGTATATAGAAAGAGTGGTGTGCTATGCTAATTAATAACTCCCAATGATCTTAGTAATAATAGATGCAATAAACACTGTTTGGATGTCTTCAGTACAAAGGAAATCTCCGTTTCAAGCACATTCAGTGTTTAGTCAATAAATTTATCAGGCTATTATTTCAAAAACATTTCTGTGATAGTATATTTTTGGCATCACTGCTTTTAGAAAACAAAAACAAAACCACCAACCATTCAGCTTCTTTCATGGCACAACTTGTCTCTAAAAAAACATTGCTCCAGAAGGAAAATAATTTTCAATAGATAAGTGATCCCCAAAATATTTATTAGGTATCAACTCAGATAAACCTACATGCAAATGACACTGAAATCCCACTTCCTATTCTGCCTCTCTGGCTGCTTTATGGGTTCCCAGGCTTATTAATTATCCTTCACTTGGCTCTTCCCCAGAGACTCCTAACCAACAGAAGAAAAGTCTGCTCAGTTCAGTCGCCATGGCTTATATTTTGTTCCCCTGAGCGTATCTTTAATTAATGTGATGCTTATTCTCAGAAAACATGTCAATTTCTCCATCTCATACTCATTGTCTGAGTGTCACAGCCTCATGTATACCACTGATGGAGATACTGTTTGCTAGCGTTATGTAAATAAACTCTTGTAGTTGCAAAACATCAGATATGAGACTTGAGTGATTAAATATAAAGAGACACTGATAATGTGGTGAGCTGCTACATGTGATCTAGTTTAGCTTCTTTTATCTGTTTGCTAAACTAAACCCCTGTGGTGTGGTTTTTGTGAATGTTGTGGTGACAGGAGATGGAGAAATTGCTGAAGCTTCTCTGTGAAGGGCAATTCAGAATGGCTTTTGAGATTTTAACATTAGCTTTTGTTCTAGAGTTAAGTAAAACATTTTTTTTTTTTTTTTAGTATATTTGAATGAGATATATTTGAGTAGTTGTACTGAAGTGGAGAAAAAAGGAAAAAAGATAGTTTTTCCAATAAGCTTATAGGAAACATTTTAGAGAAATCTGTAAAAGAATTCCTTATGGGGCTGTATGAGAACATCTGTTTAGTACTTTCTTTAAAGCTCTTACCAATTCTTTAACTCTTTTCTAGGTCAAAATTTCCAAAGGTGCATGCCCAGAAGATAAGGCAGCTTAGAGAACTATTGTTACTAATCACTACCTCACTACTTCTTCAGCAACATTTTGGTTTATGTAGTGAGATCCGAGTTGGTTGTGGTTCAGTTTCTTCATTGCAAGAGCGGAAGGACTGGATGTAATTTCTGGCTGGAAGTATAAATGCTTACCTCTCAGACCTGCCAGCACTCAAAGGTTGTTAGCAGTTTCTTACCTCTTGTAAAAGCTTATAGCCCCTAATCATAACTATTTCTCTCTCTTCCACTTTTTTCTCTCTCTTCCACTTTTTTTTCCACAGACAGGATTAGTGCAGGATGCCACCTTTTAGGACTATAACACTTGTTAATTTGCCCTGTGTTAGCTAGCCAACAGATCTGCTGGCTCAGTGGTATCCCAGGGATGAAGATGTGCCTCATTGCTCTTTCCAAAAAATGGCCAACAATTTTGGCTGTGTCCTGACTGTGAACTTGTGAGATCCCTCCCTCATGTTTTGGTTGTCAAATAGGTGGCAAAGGAGAAGCTAACCCATCTGCCCAGAGTGGCTTCTATTCAGTGCAGTGACGGTTACAGAGCGTGGCCTCTCAAAGAAGGAAGCAGTTCTGGTAAAATGCTTTTCCTGATAAAGTAAAAGCGGTATGCAATACAGTAAGTCACACAGGTGTGCATACTGTTGTGCCTCTGTCTTCCCAAGTCCCTGTCCACAGCCCTGCTGCTGAGGCACCCTCCTGAATATATCCAAATCCAGAAGGCCCAGCCACTCTTCCATCTACAAGAAAAAATGCTGTTCTGGCTTCTCTGCTTCCCTGGAAGAGGGCCCTAAACCTCACATGCTGCTGGAGAAGTGTTAATGCTGATCAGAGATGAGGCGTAGGGGATGAGGCAGAAGTGGTGTGCTGGAATGGGATGGCTGTAACAGACAAGACAGGCACTTGCTCTGAGGTGTCAGATACGAATGATCAGAAGCTGTTTTTTAATGATGTTACTAATGACTGACTGTAACAGACATTGGCTAATAAATTGTGCATTGTCTTAGATATTAATTCCTTGTTATGCGTGTTTCCTTCTTAGGTTTCTGGTCAATTTATACAAGTGATTCCTCATATATGAATGCCATTACACAGCAAAGGATGAGGAGAGGTAATGTGTATAGTAGTCTGAAAACACAGTAACCCAGTCCAGGCTATGGATTAGATCCATCCAGCCAGCATCCTCTTATTCACCATTGGAAACAGAATAGCTATACAGGAAGTTACCACTACTCAATGATCCATCATCAAACACTTCTAACAATCCACCTGAACCTCCCCAAGGAATTCAGTACATAGCTGGTATGTTTGTGCCTCCCCACCACTGAACACCAGCATTATTTCTGTCAAAAAAAAAAAATAAATAAAATCTGTGGACTCTGACAGAAGAATGACTTGCTACTGCAAAAAGAAGAACACAGAAATCTTTGGGATCAGAGACTTCTAAGCCCTGTTTGAGCTGCTAGGTTGCTCCAGAAACTGACGGGTCTGATGGCTAGTAACATACTTTCCATTTTAAGTTTATTTCCTTTGATGTGTTTTCAAAAGACATCAGTAACCACCTCCAGCTTTTCTCTCACTAACTTAGAAAGCCATTTATTTATTTATTTATTTATTTTTTCTACTGTCATTTAATAGCAGAGACTTCCTCTTTCCCTCATCCCATCTCATCACACTTGCTGAGTGTGGGTGACAGACATGTGCTGTACTCCAGACAACAGTTTGTAAGCTGATGCGGAACCTCTATGTCTAGCACATCCAGGTGTCACCTTCAGGTTGGCCAAGACTGGGTTGCACCTGTGACTCACAGCTGTTCTCTGATGGGTTAAGGTGTACCCACATTCTTCTCCTCCTGAATCACTTCCAGGAAAAAAAAAAAAAAAAAAAAAAAAGAAAAAATTACCACGTAGGAGAATGTTCTTATTAATCTCCTCCCCCTGTATGATTTCTGTTTCCAAGCATTGCATTTCATCCTGGTTTTATAACTCTTCCTTCTCAGATTCTGCAAGTTATGATGACACAGTTCTGACCTGCCAAGGTGGACTTCCAGCTCTGTCATCGTCAGAGCACCATCGATTTATGCTGTAATCAGGTTTCCCCCACACAGTCTTAATTGTTTTAGATGATCAGTTTGGAAAATTTCAAACAGGAGTGGTGCCAAGATTTCTAAGGAAGTGCAGCATTATCATTCTCCTTTAAATCAGAATCTGTATAACTACAGCCTTGGTAAAGAAATGCTAATTATAATAAATTATTCTGTCCACTGTAACTCTAAGTTAGAATTGATGCATTTAGTAGATGAAACTGTCTTGGGAAGAGAGTTCAGAATCTATCTATGTCTGCTCAAGCCAATGTTACTTCTCTCTTTGTAACACAATGAATATCCAAAGGAAAAACAAACAAACAAACAACAACAACAACAACAACAAAAAACAACCAACCAACCAAACAAAAAAAAAAAACAACAAAAAACAAAGCTGTTGCAATTATTGTTTATTAGTTTCTCAGCAAACACCATTAATAATTTGTAAAATTTTTGAAACCCTGACATGTGTCAAGTACTGCTTGCCTTGCTCTGGTTATCCTAGCAGCACAATCCCTTCAAAGCTGTGGACTGGTGCCTGGCATGCACTGCGACACTCTTGCTCAGGTGCCAGCAGGACAGGCAGGAGTGTTTGCAGTGGCTGGGCATGCCCTCTGTGCTTCTGCTGCTGCAGCAGAACAGGGTGACTTTGTGACCACAGGGCACACACTGGAGATCACGCTGGTATCTCTGCATTACTGTGGAGCAAACACAACCATGGAAATGAAGATGTTGAAAACAGATAACCTCCTACAGGTTGAATGGTGGGATATTTTAACAATATTTTAAAAAGCAGAATACAGCAGTAAAACTGAAGTAACTGAAAACCAGAAAAGCTGACTGAAAGCAAATGCATACCTTCTTATTTTTGTTCTGGAAATGTTGTCATCACACATTGCTTAACAAAATATACACTTGCTTAGAAATCACGTCTCAGGAATTTTTTATTTCCATTATTTCTCCATATTGTCGCAGGACTGAAGAAAGTATGTGTGACCTTTTCATTGCTTTGATACTAAGCATATGTCTCACATGTGGTGTTCACCTATGCCTCCAGCTTTGCCTTAGGGCTGCTGGGTGCACTGGTTGCAGTTGTCAACACCAGCATACCCACCAAAAGCACAGGCACCTCTGAAGCCTGGGATCTCTGAAGGCTGCAGAGCTAGGAAATCTGCTTTGTCAATTTTTCTTATTTTCTTATTAAGTATTGAAATACTCCTTTTGTGAGACCTCTTCTGAGGATGATTTCATTTAGAGTTAGCCTATCCTAACAATCAAATCTCTCTCTTATGCATCGAGGTTTATATTTAGTCCTCCTCTCCCTTTGCTTTCCATGGTGCCCTTCGTTGGTGGGGGAGGCTTTCCCTGCCTTGGGGCACCGAGCCATGTTATGCTTGGCTAAAGGGGATCTTCCACATCTCCTCCATGCCCCACAGATGATTTCCTCTCTCTCCTTATCTGTGCTGTAGTTTGACTTCTGCAGATGGGTGAAGCTTTTGCAGTTCAGATGTTTGGTCGTTTCCCTGCAGGGCTTCTTTCTTCTCCTGGCTGTCAACTCTCTTCCTGACTCAGCTTTGAGATTAGTTTCTTTCTGAACTTCTGGGGGAAAATCTACCAGCCTGTGCCCCGTCAGCTCAGCCAACACTTTGTCCCATGCAGTTTCCTCTCTCTCTACCACACCGCAGACACCAGGACCCAACGCCTCCTCTTTGTGGCCCCACGTGCTCTTCAGCTCTCCGAAACCCATCCCCAGTTCTTTGAAGGCTTGCAGCAGACATGGTTTTCGGAGAAGCCCTCCCTGGCTGTTCCCCTTCCAGTAAAGCCAGACCAGGAAATCCCTGTGTGCTCCTAGGGCAGGAGGCTTCTCGCAAGCAACAGCTGGCATTGTGGCACAGGGCCCCCCAGGCATCCATGCATATACAGCCACTGGGGACGGAGAGGGTCTGGAAGGTGGGAGCACTGCTAGGATGAGAAGAGGATGAGCCTGCAGAGGGGAGACACTGCTGTCACCATCACGGCTGCACCCCAGGATAGGCGGGTCTCAATGTGCCACGATGTAGCACTCTCAAACTTGGACATTTCAATTTTGTCCTTCACTTGAGCTCAGTTTGGAGATGTTTTCTGTTATCACTGGGTGATTACCTTAATTTTAGTTACAATGTTCTGTTCTGCTCTATTTTTCTTGCCCTTAAATGACAGTCCTAAGCACAATGGATTTCCTTTGTGTTGCTACTAGTTACTGCACATTCTTACATATTATTTACATCACTTTTAGACCACCACAAGCTCCTTATTTTGATGGGTTATTGCAGTTTTAAACCAATTTAAAGCAATGAACAACTGAGTTGCTTTCTCTTTCCTTTCCAAATCTCTGGGTAATTTCCAGAACTGGTACAATATCCCATTAAAATGATGTAACATATTGGTATAATAATCAATTTTAAGAACATTTTGACTGACAGTGTAGCTCTGTTTGTACAGATGGCTTGCAAAAATAAATTGCTATGTCCTTGCACATCTATTAAAAATGTACTCTTCAGTCAAATGGAAGGTAGTTGTGAATAAGCCTCAAATTAAATCTAGGCTCTTTTGGTGACTGTGCTATCCAGCCTGCCCCAGCTACCCACCTCCCACTTTCCAGAGGCTGAGAATTTCCCTGGGAGCTGACAACCATAGCATGCCACAGAACTCATGAAACTTTGTGATATTTAAGGAATTAATTGCCCCACAGCAACATAACCCCACAAATATATGTGAATTATCACTGACAGTTTCCTGGTTCAGTATTTTCTGTCCACACCTTTTCATTTTTCTATGTGTCTTGCTATGCATGCCTGGTTTACAGATATTTCAGGGAAGAAGTACATGATATGTAATAAACATTACACATGTGAGGAGGCACTGGTCTAATTTGTGTCAAGATTCAAACATTCTCCATCTGTGTGTTGTAGGTTTTTCTGCACATTTCACAGGGTTAGTTTCTCAGGATGGTTAGTAATTTTTTCACTAAATTTGGTTTTATTTTATTGTACTAAACTGATTTTGAGTTTGCATTTGAAAGTATATGTTGTCAATGCTAACCACACTATGTAAGCTTTTTCTACATACAGATGAACTGAGCAGGTAGTGCCCATTTGACAATCATGTGCTGCTCCACAGAGTTAAATATTTCTTCTGTGCTACTCCCTCAGACAATATTTAAAGAGCAATTAGTTCAAGCATTCAAATTGAAAGCCAGCTGACATAGCAAACTTGACCCAGGGTTCTACCAGGTTAGGCAACGTTTGTCCTACATAACAAAGCAGAGCAATATGCATCCTGGAACACACTTGTATAAAACAGTATAGACGAAAGAGACGCACGTCAGCCTAGCCTGGAGTTGTTTTGCCTGTGCGTAGACAGCTAGCCTTGGCGTGGACTTCACGGAAGAGTGCTCATCTCGTAGTTCTTCTTTCTCCCAGTAACTCTTAGAGGCCACCATAACAACAAAAGGCACTTGCACCATGTCCAGTCAAAGAACTGTCTTTTGAATGTCTTAGTTCCTACCAGCTCCAGTGTACAAGGGAGGTGGGGTCTTCCTTGTTTTGCATACTTTACAATGCACAGCATTTGAAATAACTTTGTAAAAAAATGAGAAAACGAGAAAGCAAGAAAGAGAGAGAGAGAAAGAAAAAGAAAGAGAAAGAAAGAAAGAAAGAAAGAAAGAAAGAAAGAAAGAAAGAAAGAA
>NC_048926.1:47857779-47875451 GCF_011077185.1 Oxyura jamaicensis
AAAGAAAAGATCCATAGTTTTTAAAAGAACTTGAGAAGATAGCTGTACTGTTGAATAAACATAGAGAAATTTAGGAAAATATATATTTAACTTCCTGAATGCATCAAAATACCACTGACTTCAGCTAACAGCTACATTAAAAAACAATTTTATGTATTAGACAAGGCAGCTGTATAAATGTAAGGGCTATATTTTCTGCTTAGAAAAATCTTTACTCATTATTCATACTCATTTGTGCACAGGAATAAGAGTTTCTCTGTTCCTGTGTTCTCTATTTTCAGTGCATAAATACAGGATACTTCCATGAGGAAAGTGTGCTTTTACATAATTTGTAGAGAGGAACAAAAAACAACATGCCATATTTCAGTCCTTGTCATGAGCTTTTTTTTTTTTTTTTTTTTTTTTTTTTCAAAACAATAATTCAGGTTTTCTGAACAATGTCTTTTTGCTATATTCATCATATAGACCTTTATGTATAATTCATATATTCACATAACCTTATTTAGTAGCTTTTATGATGTTATCACCCTGAAAGGTCCTAGTGGTTTTCATTCATATGATGGATATATGTTTCTCTAAAATAGACCGTTCATTTGAAGGAGTCTAAAGGAAAGCTGTAAGTGATCCCTTACTAAATAAAGAGAACTGAAAGCTCTGGAAGCCACCATTTTTCCACAACCATTTTTCTTCTTGGTCCCAGCATAAAGGTCAGAGCACTGACTGACTTTGTCATAATGGAGAGTGTCTGAAAATAACATAAGCTTGTCAGATGCAAGGGGTAGAAAATGGACAGAGAGCAAAAGCATCAGTAAAATGTGAGTGTGAGTAGGGAGATATGCCAGCTTCGGTCCCATTGAGATGCTCAGGAGGTGAATATAGAAACTGAGAGCAAGGAAATGACATGTTATTTTTTTCTGTAGTGTAAATTCTTAAAGGATCACACTGAATAATTACCTGTTTGTGAAAGGTGTTTTCAGTGGCTAATAACCACCATTTGGTTGGTCACTCAGGCCAACAGGTAGATATTGGAATTCAGAATAAATTATGCTTCAAATACATCTTTAATCCATCTAAATATCGTTGGCATATATAATATATAAATTGCACGTTTGCACATATAAAAAAGCATCTGAGTGCTGAAGCCAGGGTTCTATGGAATAACAAGCTTCTGTTCTGGCTTTTGTTTGAGACAGTGAGTGCCATTGCAATCTAGTAGTCATCTATATGAGAGGTTGTTATGTTTCTTTTCATAAAATTTTGTTCTCTATGGTTTTGCCAAGCCTTAAATCAAAATTTTAGGGTCTGCACAATTCCTGACAGAAAGAAGTAACTTTTCCAAGGCAGACGTCTTGCTGAATTTGTCTTCCTTTTTGGATAAGTTCCAACTGAAAATGTTGCTGCTGTTCCCAATAATTAGAAGGGGAATATATATATATTTTCCACACAGAAATTGGAATAAAATCTTACCACTGTAGACATAACCAAGCTCTGTAGGAGAGATTTAGCAAAGGTCCCCTTCAAGTCAGGGAAGCATTTCATGAAGTCTCTTCTAATTTATTCTCCTGAGCTTAGCCATGTGGTGAAGATTAGTTTGGCTGATGAATTTTTGGAAGGAGCTTCCAGCAGTGAGTCCTTATAATGGACCAGAGCAAGGAGGGTTTGTTCTACATGCTCTAAATGCTCCCTCTGCTGGTGCTGCCTTGGAGGAAGAGGAGGAAGTTTCCTGGTTGGGTTGTTGGGGTATGAGCCCTGGGAAAGAAGGAACGCAGGAGTTAGCAGACATGGAAAAGCTTGTTCATAATGGCAGTTAAGGGAGAAACATTGAGGAATGAGCTAAGGCAGGTGCACATTCTCCACCCAGGGCCTGATACTCTGTAGATGAGCAGATGAATCTCATAAAGGCTGTTAGTGTATTTCCTCTTAATTTTGCAAAGGAGCTGTGTTTTGGAGAGCAATGTGTCCAAAGACTGTCAGCCTTTGGTGGAAAATTTATCATGTGATTAGAAACAATAATATGAACAGGGAAAGGTTGTTCCAGTGAAGTCAGGAGAGTTTCAGTTATAAAATGGCTTGTAGTGATATGCTTTGTATGCATGTATGTAAGCCCTATAGTGTAAGCTTTTGAAAACTGGTGCATAACTAAACTGCTTACAGAGCATGGTCAGAGACTGCTGTGTAGGGTTCTTCACCCAAGTGTTTGAAGGTAAGAAAATGGCAGTGCATTGGTGTGATTGTTATTCAGCTTTATTTCAGCCTTTTTTTTTTTTTTTTTTTCTCCTCACAATTCATTTTTTACAGGGAAAAAGACATTTGATTAAGTAATTTACTGTGTCATAGCTCAAATACACAGGGCCTTGAAAGTGCTTGTGTGAACAATAACATTTCAAAACTCCGGTGTACTCTACATTTTACTGAATGTGTTCAAAGAAAATGCTGTTTCCTAAGATGTTTTAAGCTAATATATTTTCCTTTTTTTTTTTTTTTTTTTTTTTTTCCCTTTCAATGGTAAACCCCACAGCTGCACATGAAAGGCTGGGCTTGAGGGCAGAGCAGCAGCTGGGCCTCACAACTGGTCCAGCTTTCCCTGTTCTTGTCCCAGCAGCTCGGTGCGCTGGCATCCTGCCAGCAGTGTCTGCGAGTGGCAGTGCTTTCACCACAGCCTAGCGATTGCATGTGGGCACTGGTGTCAGCCCAAGTGATCTTCAAAATTTTCTGTAGGCCTTTGAGAAGGACTGTGACTATTTCGCAAGGTTCCTATTGCAGTGGAATTGTATAGGAAAATAGGAAAATTATCATTATTAGGAAAAGAAAAAAAAAAAGAAAGAAAAAAAAAAAGAAAAAAAGGAATTGTTATACTTAGACGGGTTTCTGAAATTCAGCTGTATTTCCTCCAGACCCTCCACTGGTTGTGAGAAGACCTATGGATCCTCTGTACCAATATCCAGTGAGCAGTATGGGCTTCACACATGCTGCTGCTCTTGCCTGAACGTGTGCATTTGGGAGAACAGGGGTATGTAAGGATTGAAGTGTGAGTCCTGAACTCCTGGCTTCAGGGAGCATGGCAAATCAAAAGATAGGAGAGTGTTTGAAAATACACAGGACATGGGCCAGCAATCAATATCTGCCTGATAAAATAAACCAACTGTTAACTCAGTCAGAATCAAGGTTCTTAACAAAGCTAATACATGTAGATGGTCTTGAAATACGTAAAAGGCTGCTGTGAAAAACAAGGGAACAGTCTGTCTTCCCTGTCCAGGACAGAAAAGAGCTGGAATGACTTGCCTAGGGACAGTGCAGTGTCTTCATCACCAGAGGCTTTACAGGACAAGTTGGGCAAACAACAGTCAGGAATAGTCTGGGTGTAGCTGAGACAGCTTTGGGACAGAGTGAAGGGAAGAATAGTGACAAAACCTCATGAGCATGTTTTCACCACTCTTATTCCCTGAAGCTGTGATATTATCACTGTACTCTTAGTCTTGTTTGTCCTTCTCTTGCTGCACTCCAAGACTTACCTTGCATTTGTGCAAGATCTAGGAAAAAGGGACAATTATGCTGAGTAGAACCTTTACATTTCATTGCCATAATGGGAGATAATTTGGGCAGGTGGGTGTCTTCTGAACACCAAAGCCCTCTTGAAATGCCAGTGAGTTGTTTTAAATCACTTCTGGAGTATGCTACCTATATTGCATGAGTCATTCTTAGGTAGAGTAGCCCGGCCAGACTGCAGGGAAAGCTTGAAGGGACCAGCCATTGGCAGTCCATCCTAGGATTCTTCTCTGGATCTTGTTGTTTGGAGGAAAACAAATACAATGTCTGTGACACCACCACAATACAGAGGTGTATGTGCATGTGCATTTAAAGTTTCTGTCTAGTGCCCAGCAAAGATATCAGAGATCATATAAGGCCTGTAATCAGTAGCAGCTGCCAAGCCTACCAGGCATATGCTTAAGCATTTTGCTGGAGGTAGGCATGGATAAAAATCGCTTTCCAATATTTTAAACTTGAGAACTTGCATAAGCATCAGATTATTTAATAAAAATTAGATCTGGAGTAAAGAAGCTTTGGTTGCACATACAACAGTAGTACTTATGTTGCAATTCTGCTATTGCAACAGGTGTTCTAGTTTGTTAAGACCTAGGGATCAATAACTAAATTTACAGAAAAGCCAGGTGCTTACTGGTTAGTGGCTGCTTTAATGTGTCAAGTACAACTTGTTTGTCCAAATCTGATCCTCTGAAACTGTATCTTCCAAAGCATACCAAAACCAACTTTCTTCTTCTGCAGTCTCAGACTAAAAGTTAAAGTTGCAGACAGTATTCTGACATATTGATCTCATTTAAACATCTCTTGCTCCTGGGGAATAGTAAGCCTCTAGGCCCTGTAGAATCAAATATTTTTCTATTTGTTCTTCCAGTACAAGTTATGCAGTCTACATATGCATGGAAAATCAGCAATTATCCAAGATATTCTCCATTCCATTTTTAACTCCTCTATAATTAAAAGCACATGACATATACGACACATGTACAACTTCTTTTAAACCAGTTTTGGACCTTTCTGAGTGCAGGCCAATATTGTAATGTGTATCATAGTGCTAGTCCAAAGGCCAGAAAAGATTAATTATAATGGATTTGAAGTTCTTCAGATGTAATTAAGGAATAATTGGGACATTTTTAATGTAAAAATGTGCAAATGCATTTGTGTGAATATTTTTTAAAAAATAATTATGCTGTGGATTACCTGTAGTTTGGTAATTTAAAATGAATGAATATGTTTGTGAAATTACATGGGAATAGTAAGAGGAATATTTGGTAAAAGTCTTCTGGGAAATGCATTTAGAAAAGAAATAGGATGTAATACATATCAGTGAAAAAATCCTTGTCATCAGAATCTAAATAAAACCGCAGCTGTGCTTGGTTGCATAGGTAGACTGTTCCCAGCACTTGTCCCAAAGGGACCTTGCACCCTGCTGCCATGTGGCTCCACCACAGAAGTAGAGAGGCAGCAAACCCCATTCCTTGATACCCTAGTTCTACTGAGCAGCCTGTTCTCACTTGCGTTGGCTCCCTAGGAGCCCCAGCAGCCTTCCCAGGGAGTCTGTGCTGCATCTGTAAGCCCTGCCATGTGCTCAGGGGCACCATAGTAGAACAGCCTTCCCCTAGCCTGGGCTGTCCTCCCTCACCCCTTGTAATAAGGAGCTCTACCCTCAGAGTGCTGTGCAGAGCCAATTATGAGCAATGGGATTATTATTATTATTATTATTATTTGGACTGTGGTGCTGAGAGTGGTATAGGAAAACAGCTTGAGTAGAACGAAAAGAAAAAATGAACAAAGGGAGGAACTGGCAAAAAATGAATTGGATTTTAAAATTCCCTGTAATAAAATCCAATAAATGTCCTTAAAAGCCCTTTAAGGCAAGCCAGTTTTGGACTTCAGTGCAGGGCACAATTGCACTGCTACTTGGGTCAGTAATGTGAAGAGACAACTGAAACATGATCCATGTCTACAGCAACAGGGTTTGGGTTCTGGGAGTTTTCCGTTTTTGCCTGACAAATTCCTTCACAGGTGTTCAACAGATCTCTTCTAAGTATTAAGAACAAAGCTGTAGCTGTGTTTTAAGGAAACAAACTCCCACAGAGAAGTAAAATTCTGTAAACAACATAATGTAGGATGACAAATGAAGTAAAATGATGGAACACCTTTACTTCCAGTTTCTGTGACTTTCTGCCCTCAAAAATATTGATGCAATCAAGTGCAGTCACAATCCTGATGTATCACTGAATTTAATGAATGCATGGTCAGGATTTTGTTGTATAGATTACTAAAAATAATAAAAGTTTTTCATTCAAAAAGCAGATTTATTTTTTATTTTTTTATTTTTCCCCTAAAGGCAATGTGCTATAAACATTTCTCTCTATATATTTATATATACATATTTCTGGTTATGATTTATTTATTTCATCTACAGGGAAGATAAACCACCTGTCATTTGAACTCACATCCCCAAATGTTAACTTATGAGACACATTTTTAGAGGAGCAATTTAAAAATCAAATGTAAATCCATTTGTTTGTTTGTTTGTTTGTTTGTTTGTTTTTTTAAGTTTAAATTTCCAGTACCAGGCTCAGGCATATGTGCAAACTGGAGCCTTCTAAGTACATTATTTGCATTCTTGACAGTCATTTTCTAAGTTCAGAGTTATTCTCTTCCATTTCAGTGTTTGATGTCAAACATGTAAACTAAACCCAGGTATGCTGCCTTGAACTCTTTTCCCTTTTGTCAGGTTAACATGATATTTTCAGCAGCTATAATAAAAGAAAAAGAGTCTTGAACTTGGGACGTAAGTCCAAAGCAAAGAGGAACAAATCTGACTGTTAGAAGATACTTTGGGCAATTTAAATAATCAGTGTAGGTCATTCAATAATAGAAATTCTCCACCTCCTCCAAATATATGGTAAAACAAACAAACAAATAAATAAACACTATAGAGCTTCAGCTTTACTAGTTAATCTTTTCTGTCTTGGCTGTACCCCTTTGGAGAATTTTCCAGCTCACAGAACAGTGCAGCTTTGCACATCCTGCTCAGGCCAGCTGTGTCTGAGAATGAAATAGGGAGGATGCTCTCTTCTGGAGGTACCCAAGTAGACACAACTTTATCTAATTCAGCCTTCTCCTCTCTACAACCCAAGATCTGCAGTGTATTTCTCCAACATTAAGGTGCTATCAGTCTCCTTTTAATGCAGCAGTGAGACTAGCTAAATAGCCTGGAGTCAGGTTATTAAAACATCAAGTCCTTCATAACAATTGGCTCAGCTGTAAACTGGAAATGGAATTTCTTTTCCCTTGATACCCTTCTTCAGCAGGCACAACAGCTCTTGATGCTGAGCACCGGCTCTGTGGTGAGGCTGGTCTCCTCACATGCAGCATTCCCTCTTTTGCTTCCTTTGCCCAGTCAAGGGGTTGAGTAATACTTAGCCTGAAAGGTTTCTCCTCGTCTTCTTGTGCTACATTTCCCATGGGCTCTGTAAATTTTTCTGCTCTTTGCAGATGTGATGCAACATTTTTAGAGTGTGATTTCCCCTTCCTCTGGTGACAGGAAGGAGAAATGGCTACTGCAGTGAAGAGCTGAGAGCCTTCTCTGTGGGGTGGCTTGCTCCAGAGGTGTGCTCTGGCACGGGGACTGATGCTGGAGGTGACAAGGTGACCTAACTTCCAACTGCATAATGACATACTCTTCCTTGGGAATATGATGAGGCAAAAGTAACTTTGCCCAAAGATAAGTGCTCAGCATTAAGTCAAAAGACAAAATTGAGATACTGAGAGCTAGGAAAGGGTATGTGAGATGACTCATTATGAGAGGGTGTACCCTTTGTGTAGATGACTTGGTCCTTGAAATGCTTGTAGACTTAGGGCTAGCTTCATCCAGATTTCTGCAGAGCAGCATCATGACAGTGATGTCACACAGATGGCATCCACCAGCTCAGAAGTGCTGCTCTTCTGCCTTCAGCAACATCCCCTCAGCAGTCAGTTCTCCTGCGTCAGAACGGATGTGCCTTTTTCTCTTGCCCTCACTCTGACTCCATTCTTGTATCATCCTTGTTCTTGTGTGTGCTTCTTTCTATGTAAAATACCTTATGTTCTTGTCTCCTGTTTTAGGAAAGGCAAGTCTAAGCAGCAGGCAGCAGTAGGCTTGGCTAATTGCCTGAGAAGAGTTGGTTGTAATTAATGCCAGGGCAATGGAGGAAGTTTCTGGATATCTCTGTGAACTTTATCCATTCATTTATGAATTTTATGGCTGGTTGTCAGGAACGGAGAGGCTTTGCACTTAAAAACACTGTAAGGGAATACAGCACCCCATCTTGCTCTTTCTGCTGGTGACAATGGCAGCTCCAGCCAGGGCTTGTGGGCACCAGGAATCCTGGCAGATGAGAGACATCCACAGCCCAGAAATGCTTATGCTGGGGTACAGCTGTGTCATCATGAAATTGGAATGTACAGTATATGCTTTCTGTGAGCATAGCTCTGAGCACAGAAATGTGTATATCATCAATGGCACCTGCCCCTCTATGGAGTGGCTCAGCTGTTGTGATAGCAGATGAGCTAAATTTAAGGTTTGCACATGCTTGATTCTATTTAATACCTACCAAGGGGAGTTTACAGAGGGAAAAAGAAAACAGCTTCGGGATCTACGTATATACAGAGCTCTAAAATATATTTTTCTCCTTTATGTTTACACTTAGTTGAATCTGAAGTCACATTAATTATTATTATTATTAATAATAATAAAGTAAAAATCCAGCTGTATCATGTGTACTTCCCCTTATTACAAAATATACTGTGACTGGATACAAAGCTGTACGTTTTACATGACATTATTAGTAGTATTCCCCATAAAACTTAGAAGACATACTCCCAAAATTGCAAGGGAGCAGGTTCAATCTTGTTGAAATTTAAAAGATCTAATACAGCAGTTTACACTAGATTTAATTTCTTCATTATTTCCTAAGAGTATAAAAAATGTTATGACCACATCTTCACGAAGATACTCAAAGCATCAGAAGCATATGCTAAATGTGGCTTGTTAATCATGGGAGGAATTGAGATACTGCATGTAAGAAATATGTTTTTAACTTGAATCTCTGCCAAAAAGCCTTCTTCAAATTCTTTTCCTACTCTGGCAAGGCACAGCAAATCATCCCACTACAGACATTTCAGGGGTATTTGAGTACTGGCAGCAAACACAGAGGACTTGAAGAAACTTTAAAGATATAGTACTCATATTGTTTTGGAAATTACAATCTCCTCAGTAATATTATTGAGCTGTGATACTGCTGCTTGTCAGTGAGATATACCTGGACATTAGTAATGCAATAAACTTATGCATTATACTAAAATTAAACTACAAGTAATCTTGTCATATTTTTACATGTGCCTGTGTATGGTGTAACTGGAAGTGAGATTCTCCTCTGTGTATCTGAGAATGACTTCATTCAGATCACTTGGTACATGCTGGGAGTCCTGTCATGCAAAGGTAAACATTCAGTTATTACCCTTCCTTAAGTCTCGTGCAAGGTAAAGTTCAAAAAATAAGAAACTGAAAATTCAACCGATTTGACCAATCAGCTAAGAAACAAAACAAAACAAGACTCTCAATCACATATAAATTGAAATTACATGTGGAATTTTTTGCTTCAAAAAACTGCAGGAGAGAAGAATACAGACAGGCAGACATATCTGTACAATGTTTTGTGAAAACAAATGCTTGTGGCCAGCTAAGCCCTGCCTTGGGGTTATAGCAAGCAAGCAACGATAAGGATGGTGCCATGATGACTCTCTGGTGTACCAGAGCAGGTATTGTATATCAACAGTCGGGCAGTGTCAAAGCCAAGTTAGAGTAACAGGAATTTAGCACTTCGCAATCTTGTGACCCCCAGAAAGGCCATGGTGTGTGTCAGAAGTGTGTTACAATTGATTTTGAGCAAGAAGGGAGAGGTGGAAGCTCCAGTATGCGCTGGTATCATTCTCTGCTGGGTGTGAGCGACATTATTTGTGCTGTGAGGGCTGGTTGACAGGTCTTTTATTTTTGAGCTGAGTAAGCAGTTGTACTCTCCTTCACTTGTTTTAAGGAGATTTGAGATGATTTTTTTTTTTTTTTTTTGGGGGGGGGGGGGGTGGGGGAGGGGAGGGAGTACTTAGAAAATCGTGCATACATTTTTACCTGGTACAGTTGATCACCCATGGTTTGCTGCCAGTGAAGATCTGCTTTATTTCCTGGCCTGTGCAAAACTGAACACTCTCCCAGAATAATTGCTCAGCACTCTTAGGAGGGATTTATTCCTTAACACAAGTTATTTGGTAAGTTATAATAGTATTCCCATTAATGAACACAAGTGTTCCTTTTGAAGCTAGCTTAAGTGCAGCTCAAATATCAGCCAAATTCATGAATACACTTGTGGCTGTGCACATTCAACTGTGGATTTTGGGAAGTAAGGCATTGTGTAGGACATTTTAAATTGCTTGCTCTGAAATTTAGGTTCGCTGGATTAGTGAGTTGTGTTATAATTGCACTTAGAGAGAGAGTGTTTGCATACATTTGATTACCAGTTGACATTAACAACTACATATAGTGGTGTATCAGGACACACCACACAAACTCTCCAAAGGACCATTTTCAGACGTGTATTGCTAAGGTTATTGTACCTATCACAGGGGAAAGTTCTAAGAGAGGCAAGTGTTAAGGGCAGAAGAGACATGAGCCAGCTATTAGCAGTTAGGATGAAAACAAACTTTTATTCCAACAAAACCTTCTTAGCTTTTAAAAAGCTTTATTGCTGTTAACAGTTTCATGACTTTCACTTTACTAATGCTAAACTTGATCTAGGAATAGGTAAAATAACTTCAATAATATTATTTCTGATATTTAAATAAGACTGTCAAGTTTCTCAGTTCAGTTCTACTCATACATTTTGCTGTTTCAGAGAATATGGATGAATTGTGTTTGTCTTCAACAGCTTCAGACAGTGGATATTAAAGACCATGTGGGCTCTGATGGAATAGTTTTACAAAGAAAAATGAAGACAGTAAGGAAGATATTGGCTGTTGACTAGACTTCAGCATTTTGTGCCAGATAGATGCTGACTCAAAGTTTTCCTTTCTGCTGCCTTTTTAGTCCCTCTGTCTCTAGTAGTGCATGGTGCTACCACTTACCATCTTTCTTGTTCTCTTTCACAGTCTTCAGAATTGTACTGCATGTACCAAACATTACAGATATGAAAAACGAAAGCATTAATCCATATAATCCATATAATTTCATGCATCTGTTACTTGAGAAGGTAAACAGATCCCAGGACATGACTGAGGACATGACTGAGGACATGACTGAGGGCTTTTTCACGAGAACTCTGTTGAGAAGGGGAAAATGCAAAGCAAGAAAAACATATCTTAACATTAAATAGCTATGTCAGCAGACTGTTGACTGCAGCATAACCTGTTATTTAATTCTGATGTGTGTCTGGGCCAGCAAGCAAAAGAACATACTTAGTTCTCTTCTCATGAAAGAGGATCTCAGTTCCTGGTAGGGGAGGAGGCATAATGCTGTCTGCTGAGTCTCCTGTGGCATTTCTGAAAAGTGCCAGCTAGCACAGTCTATTCCCTTGGGGCAGATGCTAAGGCTACTCCAGCAGTACTCTCCCTTGCACTCTGTAAAAAGACCAGACAGCCAGAGAATAAACTTCCATCTGCCTTAATACTAACCATTTGAAGAGAGAAGGACAGAGAAGAGCAGCACTAGCATAAACACCATCTAAAATAGCTCACTGCAAATTTAATACCAAGAAAATGTCAAGATTCAGGATATCCTGTAGTCTTCACCCAAGCACAGTACTGACTCCATAGTAACAGGGTGAGAACTATGCAGTTTGGTGCCTGCAGTGCCACAGTGTGTGATGTTGTACTATAGAAGAAATATGGGGGAAGAGAGAAAAAGGAAACAGGGCAGTGGGGGGATGCTGTAGAGCCCCTGTGAGACTTAAATCAGACAAGGACTCTCACTGCAATCAGTGTAAATCCCTCCTCATCTAGAAAGCAGATAAATGCCAAAGAGTGGCAAAGTAAAAAGGAATTTTCTCCAGCAAAAATTAACCAAATATAATCAGTTTTACATTTTTCCTTTTTATCCATCAAATGCAAATTTTCAGGTTGTCTTGGCAGGTTTTAAATTCCTAGTGCATTTTTGCTTAAGGTTGCTGAGACTGGAATCCTTTTGCCCCAAAATGTGGAGTGTGTGGGACACTGGTGTTTTCTTAAGGTAACATTAACACAGTCTTGTCAAATTGAGGTTTATTGAGTTTCCACTTTATTTCTTCTCTTGGGATGTGGAACTTGACTGACCCAACACTTCACCTCATGTGACCTGGATAGGATGTGGATAGTCCTCATATTGTCACCAGTTTAATGAAAAAAAATAAAAATGTAAAAGTATTCCAAAGCACATATTTACTTTCTGAAGCTGCTCTGAGTGCTTTGCTGTTCCCTGTGAATAAAAGTCAATATTATTTATCCTTATAACATCTCTGAGGTAACTCTGAATTCATATGGATGAGGTCTTTTTTGGTAAGCAAAGTAAGTTTGGCTTAAAATAGGGACATGGAATAAGTACTGTGAAAAACAAAACAAAACAAAAACCACCACCAACAACAAAAAAAGCATTCATATAAAATCCAACTCTAAAAAAAAAAAAAAAAAAAGGAAAAAGAAAAGAAAAGAAAAGAAAAGAAAAGCTTTTCAAACCAATGAAAGACTATTCTGGCAACTGTAGAATTGCAAAAAGTAAACATGCTTTGTGGCTGGAAACAAATAAACAAACAAAAAAGCAATTAAGCCAATTCTATAATATAAAATAAAATAGCAAGATTGTTTTGAAGAAATTAGTTCTTGAGCATCACTTATTGTTGACCAGTCTGACACTATAAAGTGTCTTTCTTGCAGGATTTGAAAATTTATTACTTATAATCATAAGAAATAATACTAAAGTCCTTTAATGAATTAAAGGCTAGACATCAAAAGTTGTTTTTTTGTTTGTTTGTTTTTCCAAGAGAAACAATGGAACAAATAGAAGACAGTGGTGAAGGAACACCCACAACATAATAAAGTTACAAATAATAAATAGGATGGATTTTTTTAAAATTGTAACTGGTAACAGAGCTTGTGCATTGGTGAGAAGTGATAGCTGTGACAGATTTTAAGTGCAGACGTTGGCACTATCTCATATAATATTCCTAAGGCAAGCTAGACAGTTATGGTCTTCACAAAACATCACGAGTGCACAAGTACTAGGTCAATCATAACCAAACTGCAATTTTGTGGGAGAGAAAATTGTTGGTGAATGGAAGGAAGTATGGAAGGATTTCAGGGATCTGTGTTGGCTCTACTGCTACTGTTAGGAGTTTCACTTATGACCTTAGTGATAGAATAGAGTATTCATCTAGTAGCTTTTCTGGGATATCAATTTGGGAGGTCCTGACCAACAAACTATCTAGTTTTGTGTGTTGCATTGCAAGAAATATATGGATTAATACAAGAATCATGTGAGAGAAACAAGAACTATCAGAACTGTAAAAAAATAAATCTACTTCTGTTCTGAAAAACAGAAAACAACTAATAAATTAAAATTAAATTAGTCTGGTGTGGTGGTTTTATCAGAGGAGTCTGATATCGAACTTCAGATTTACAAGGGATTTTTAGGCTGGAAGAAAACTTTCAAGTGGAAAGCTGGAATACTAAGGTAATGACATCTATTGTACAGCTTTAAGGAACAGCTCAGAAAGACACCTACAAGGAATTAATTTAATCAGTACAGCTGCAAGCAGGTCATATGTTTCTTTTCTTATGATTTTTTAAAAACGTTCTTTTAAATGTGTTTTAAGTTTGATGAACAGTGACCTTAGGTAAGAAGTTGTTAGTTTTTTGTTTGTTTGTTTTTGGTTTTGTTTTTTTGGTGGGGGGGAGGGGGCAGTGGTTGGCAAGGTTGGATATTGCAAACATTTGCATTTTTGTTTGCAAAACTGGGACTTGACTTCAGATGAATTCATAAACAATATGCATAACTGGTCTTCCCAATGTTGTACTAAAACCTGACTTCCACTGTTGTCAGCGATCCATCCTCTAGCACTGGGGCCAAAAAGCTGATGCACTCTGACCCCATGCAGTGCTATTATGGTTGCCACTTTAATTTTTATGGCCTGTTATGAAAACTGCTGTTAAGCAATAAGACCTAACTAGGCATGACTCCTGCTGGGCCATGCCTGGCCTATTTGTGTAAAACAAAGGATGAAGGCAGGATACCACAGACAGCTAGAAGAGATGAGACAGCGTATGAGCTCCTTGTGTCTGTTCTTCCAGGACCACCTGTACTCTGAATGTATGTGAATAAAACAGCCCTGAGCTGGTTTATGTTTAGTTTTTCAGGGGGTGTGCTTTGAGGGCAAAGATGGAACAGGAATTATTAGAAACCATAGCTTCCATTATTCTTTCCACAAGATATACTCCAAAGCAAAGAGAAAACAGGGCAGTGTCTTTCTTTATGCTTCTCAGTTCTTATTGTAAAATTCAGGACTTAATGAATTGGAAAGTAATGGGACAGAAAGATGTTAGCACCCAGTCTGAAGAATGGAGAACTTGCTGTATTTACTTGATCACATGATTTGTACTGAAGGCTCTGAGCAAATCTTGACATCTTTTTTTTTATTATTATATTTTTTTTATTATTATTTTTTCATTATTATTTTTTCCTTTATTTTTTTTCTTATGTCTCCTTAGTTGGGCCAATGTTTTATCCCTCTTAAGTGAAGCTGTTTGAGTATTTTATAAAGATGTTATGGTTGAGGGTTTACAGTCTGTGTCACCTTGCAACAAGTGAATTCCCATTCCTTGCTGACTATGTTATAAATGAAAATATTTTCAAATAAAGAGAAGCTATGTTACTGCCAAAAGTGATAGCATCAGAAACAGACACGCTCCCTAACTGAAATAAACTGGTATGTGTCTATTGACTTTCAATGGATAAACATCATTTTACTCTGCCTGGCTGAAAATGTGTATCACTACTATGTGGGTGAAAAAGGAATTACTCGAGCTTAAGTGTCCTTAACTGATTCATAAGACTCCCTTCAGATGGTAACACTAACAGTAACTGATGACTGTCCCCTTTACCCTATATGAATATCTATCTGTATAACTACAAAATCAGAACATGCATGAACTTTCATGCCATACCTGACAGTCACATGATTTCTGCTGCTTGCTGAGCTCTAAAGTTTCTGCCTACATGTCACTTCATAGAAATCATGTCAGAGTGGTGCTCTAAAAACTACCTTATTTTGATTTTAAATTTACTGTAATCAGCAGCAAAAATAATATAGTTAAGAAAAAAATAATACTCTATTTTTATTCACCATTTTTATAATACTTATTTTCTGCTCTTTAAACAGAAAGCACTACATAACATGAAAGGAATATGCTATATATTAACAAGCTTGATGATTTTTAGAGCCTTCTGAATTTCAGTTAGTAAGTCACGAGAAATCACATTAACACTCCTTGTTGTCTCTTCTGGCCAACATATTTTTCCTGATTCTGTCTTTTAAGAAGATTATTATTTAATCACAAGTAAAACAAATCTGCAATTTTTTCAAGTAGAAGATACATTTCAATTTTAATATCTGTCAGTATGACTGGCAGTTCAGATCACTAACTTTGATTCAAAATACTTAAAAAATCTAAATAAACATGGAAAGTGTACTGCATAAGCAATAATAAATGATATGCACTGAGTATTAGACAAGGTATCACAACAGAGTCTTTGAATAATGCAAAAAGTTAAAAAGCACAAAGAGAACATGATCCTAACATCATCATTACTCCTGTGCTTCTCTTGCAGGGAAGCTGAGATGCACAGAACACAGGGGAGTAGTATTTGCATGGAGGATGGCACTGACTTCTTTGTGACACATGAAGAAGAGAAGCACTTTCTGAGTGGCACTATCTACAGTTGGCCCAGGATGGATACTTACCCAGGGGATAAATGAAGCGTCTTCAAGGCAGAGGAGAGGTCCCCAGCTGGCTTCCAGGCCTGGGTAGATACGACGCGCTACTGTCAAGCGCCCTCACAAAGCATTGCCTCTTTTTCTTCCCAGATCTCTGCCATCCTTTATCCTGTCCCAGATGTCCTTTCACAGCTGCCCAATCCCACCTGATTCATGTTTGTAATACTCTCAATTAAAAAATTAGTAATTAAAATGAAGCCCCTTTGCCCATATTACTCCCAGCCTTTACACTGCTCCATCTGCCTGTTCCCAGTCTCCTTGTTTTTAAAAAGACTCATTAGCATGTGATCTTGTCCCTGCCAGGATTCCCCAGTGCCATCTGCTCCCTTCCTACATGATCAGTCCCACCCAGATCACTGTTTACCATACTCAAAAATCAAACATGTTTTCTAAGCATTGGTTTTGGAGAATGCTTTTGTGATTCTCTACCAAAGACAACTCCAATCAGCCTCTGCCCACATTGCCAAGGCTATAGAAGGCCACAGAAATGCCATAGAAATGATGTATTCCCGGATATGTGGGGTCTTTGTGGCAACAACATATCAGTATCCTTTGGGCTATTTAACCACATGCTGTGCTATCATTTCTTCAAGGCATTTTTATTGTATTGCATGGACCAAAAAGAAAACTATCACCTTCCCAAACTCAACCTTGTAGAAGAACTTCATGTAAAATATTAAATTTTAACTCCAACATAAAAATATGTTCATGTTGTACCGCTTAGAAGAGTTTTCAAAATAGACCTTTTTCTTTCATTTTCTCCATTGGTCTTTCCTGACATTTTCAAGGTATGTTCTACTTATAAAGAGGAGCAGTAAGTGGTGTAATGTCCTCTGTTTACTAGGGAACTGCTAAAGAGTGTCCCAGACTCTTTCCTTACATTTGAGCTAGGAGCTCCAGTGGGTGACTTGCAGTACTCCTGCTGCTCTTCCCTTCAGGCCCCTTCCCTGTGAGTGAAGTGGGACTTGCTGTACATTTTTGTGCCCATCCTTCTCCCCAGGAGTGATCTGGGCCCTCTCTTATGTAATTTGGACTGCAAAGAATGCCTGCACCTGATATTGAGATCCAGGAGATTCATGAGAACACATCTTTACAACTCAGCAGTGGGCAAATATCTGTCTCTGGCAGCTGCCATGGGCTGCCTGCTCCATATATGCTGCACTAACCCTACCTGAGAATTAGATCAGAACAGGAAAAAGTCAGAAGCCCTTTAAACCCATTTCTCCAGGTTTATGCAGCCATGCATTTAACACAGGACAGTGACTTTCAGTACTGAGCATCACAATGTTTACCCCTTTAAGGATCCAGCTCTATGATACTGGAAGAAGTATCTCCTCCAAATAATGTAAAATATGCTGATGAATCTGAGGCCAATGAATACTATCTACAAAGAATTAAAAACAACACAAAATAAAACAAACAAACATACAAAAGAACAGGAAGGAAAAATAAATTGTACTTACATTTCTATATTACTTGCTAATGGTTATGAAGACTGTTATTAGGAATGTGGTGGGTCCTTAAGCTTGAAAATATGTTCGTTTTCCTCAGTGGAGGTTACACTTGATGGGATCTGTGGGTGGGGTGAGGAAAACTTGTTCTCTATGATTTGTATACACTGAAACCACTGATGTGTAAATATCTGCAGGAATGCTGTAAACTCAAAAAGAAGATTTTTTTATTTTTTTTTTTTTTACTTGATATTTGAGTGTCTTCAGTACAACAGTGTTTTTACAATACACATAAGGGAGCAGATGCTATCTGCAAAGTGCAGTCATTGTGCTTGTGTCATGGGTGAAACTGCCTTTAGAATTCATGAAACCTAGCACATGAACACAACTAATACTTTCCCCTCCTCCCTAATTAATATATATTTCTTACAACTACTTTTTAAATCATATTAATATGATTTCTTTTCTGTCCTACAATTTTGTTTATATTAAGCTAACGGGAAGGGAAGGGAAAGGAAGGGAAGGGAAAAGAAGGGAAGGGAAGGGAAGGGAAGGGAAGGGAAGGGAAGGGAAGGGAAGGGAAGGAAAGGGAAGGACTGCACTTTCAGATAAAGGATTT
>NC_048926.1:47875551-47918731 GCF_011077185.1 Oxyura jamaicensis
TTTTTTTTTTTTTTTTTTTTTTTTTTTTTTTTTTTTTTCTGTACTGTATATATTCATTATAAAAGAAATAGTAAGACAAAGTATTCAGAAATATTTGTGTGGATTTTACTATTTGACTAGTCAGAATCTTAGAAAACTTAAACTGTGTATGTCATATGGAGTAGTTTGGACATCAGGTATTCCCAAATACATTTTTCAGATTAGTTTCTTTACTTCTGATTTATACGTATGAAGGTCATCTGTGCAGCCAGAAAAGATAGGACAATATATTAAGCCCCAGAAAATCACTTACCATGGTAGATAGGAATTTAGTTACTTTCATAAGCACCCTAAAAATAAAATGAAGTGCTTTATTTTGGAATTAAAGTATATTTCCCAGAGTCATTTGGAAGACATCTGCTGTGTTGTTTTATCCCAGTGATGACTTTGCCTTATCTCTTTAACAAAATAAGGATAAAGGGTAAGTCTGAGTTTCCAGCAGGACTTTTCTATCATACAAACTGTATAAGACAGATTTTCTAAGTGAGACAAACCCTCATATCTGAAAAAGCCTGAAATTGGTCATTACGGGAGCCAAGCTGTTTAGTCATTGCCATGGCCGCGTAAGTTATCACAACAAGAACAACAACAACAACAACAGAGTAAATAAGCATATTGCAGAAATTAAATGGTCAGGCTGAAATACCACTCTGTTGGAAATACCTGGCAGGTATTTGTAGCCCCCCAAACACCTTCCCTTGTTTTCTCTTAAACTGTCTGAGAAAGCAAGAGAAACCATGGCGGCTGATGAAATTGTAACGTACCTTTCCATTTATTCCCACCTTTAAAATCATGTTTGTAAAGCCTACCAGACACTGCAAGGTAGACATCTGCTTGTTCTGCGATGTTCTTGCTTTACCTATCAATGCTACCTGAACAACTTATTTAGCAAAATGATATATTAACAACTAATACTACTTCATAAGCATGAAGTAGTCTAACATCAGCAAGTGTATTTTTTTTCCTAATTGCTCAGAAACCTTAATGAATTTCTGTCTTAAAGAAAAACAAACAAACAAACAACACCAAAACCAAAGCAAAACAAAGTATGTCAGTATTACATACTGGATTGCAGAACAGATTTTCAACTTATTTGAGACTGAAATGTTAGTATGTTAAATGTTAAATGTTAGTAGCAGAACTAGATACAAAATTATCCTCAAAGCATATTTTCTCTGTTGCAATTTGGATGCATATATTCCACAGACAATCACACTGTATGCACATATCCTTTACAAAACCTATGTGATTCCAGCTATTAAACTGAATATGAACTTTGAAGGGAGATTTCAGTACTCAATGAAGTTTTCCTAAAGGGAGCCTACTGTAAAGCTGAGGAGGGACTCTTTGTCAGGGAGTGTAGTCACAGAACAAGGAGTGATTGTTTTAAACTAAAAAGAGGAGAGATTTAGATCAGATATAGGGAAGAAATTCTTTACTCTGAGGGTGGTGATGCAATGGAGTAGGTTGCCCACAGAAGTTGTGGATGCCCCATCCCTGGAAGTGATGGCCTTGAAGGATAGGTTGGATGGGGTTTTGAGCATCCTGTTGTAGTGGAAGGTGTCCTTGCCCACGGCAGGGGGTGTTTTATCAGACAGATTTTAAAGTCCCTTCCAACTCAAACCATTCTGTGGTTCTATGATTTTCCTACTATGTAAGTATATGCATGAGTCTGAGTGCTGACATAAATATATCTGGACATTATGTGAACTTGGCTCAGCAGCTAGCTTTGGTTCACTGAGCTCTTTTTTTTTTTTTTTTTTTTTTTTTCCCTCATTCTACATTTAATACTGGTAATTATTAACATGCACTTATTAAGTAGCATTCAGTACTGTAACTCTGTCTATCTCAAAGCTTCACTAACAAGTGAAAGACTTCTGCAGCTCCTTTCAAGAGCTTTTAAATGTTGATTTTACTACAGAACAGAGTATTCTGGTTTAGTGTTTTCTTGTCTTTTCTGTCTCCAATAATGTAAATTTGGATTCTGATGCAACATCATCTCTCTCAATCTGCAGGGTGCATTAGTGATAACTTATCCTCTGTCATGATTCCTAGTCACAACATGTTTCACGCCTATAAAAGGTTGCTGTGCTGTATCTTTTCCTCAGCTGAACTTTAACTGGAGGCACAAGTGCAAAAGCAGAAAGTTCAGCTGGGAAGCCCTGTAGTGTATCCTCAAGTCAATGGTCACTTCTTCCTGTTCATCTACACTGAGGTGTGTCATGTTGCTGACATGCACTTTTTTGCACTATGACTTCAGTTACTGGACTGTTTCCATGAATGGTTTTGGAATTTATTTTGCAAATACATCATCATCATCATCATCGTCATCATTGTCATCATCAATATTTTTACTCCATATAAATTTAAGCAATTGCTCTTGGCTTGGACTAGACTGCAATAATCAGTGTCAGCTAGGTCACATTTATTCATGAAGGGTGACAACCTAATATGATTTCTGGGTTGTTCTGAAAGCTGCAGGTTGGAACCTGCATCCTAGTACATCATTTTGAACAAACTGTTGTCAAGAATTGTTGCAATATGAAAGGAAGGGGTAGGCTAGAGTAAGAGCATGTCATTAAAAAGAGATGTAGGAATTACTTGCTAATGCATAAGCAGTTTCTAGCAAATCTTATCTTAGCTGACTGACCTGACTACATTGTATTTAGGGTAAATGGTAATATGTTGCTGAAAATTAAAAACTATTAGTTCCCCTACCTTGCTAAGACAGTTTAAAATCTTTAGTGATTATTTTGCACAGATTTAGAGATACATACGTTAAACACAAGGGAGCAGTTTTTTCGTCAGGGTGAAAAGAAGAGGAAGTGATGGAAGTAATTAAAAAAGCATGGGTCTTTCGAAAAGAAAGTGAAATGACATTCAGAGGATATGAAGTACAATGAAAGAGACAGTAATTGCATAAAAACCTCATGTATTTGCCAGCTCCGCACTATGGTGACTAAATGTACCGCAATTTACTGCGCAGCCTTGAACATGAAGGGCAAAGTGAATTCATCACCTTCCTGGTGCTGTCATAGTCATCCTTTGGTGTTTCAAAGAAAGGCAGGAAAGTGATTCATCAGGGAGCTGCTCAGTATGTTGTGGGAGTACATAAATACCTCCATTGACCACAGAGGTAGTACTATCAAAACATAAGAAAACATCAGTAATACAGATGTACTCAAGAAAGGGAAAATACATTTGAGGAACAATAATATTCTAACATACTCATTTGATGCGAGCAAACATTCAGTACTTAAGTGAAATGGGAACAGTAGGTATGTGTTAAGAGACAGCGTATTTTGTGGTCATCACTTTTGAATCCTTGTTAAAATGCTTTATGTTGAATGGAAAGCTTAGATTTCTTTTTAGGAATGAAAACTGTATTGACATTTCATACAAAATTTTAATGGCCATATTTCTGAGATATAGTTTTTGATACCATATTTATTTGAATACACATTGAATGTACTTGAAAATTGCTGCACTGAACAAAGTGGCAAGATGCATGAAAGGTAATGGCACTGCATGTTGTTGCATGTTGTCTTGCCCCTGACCCATGGCCTCTCCCAGCAAGACCCCGAGGGTAAATGGATAATTCAGTCTCTACGCCCATCACACTGCTCAGGATACTGTAAGGACATGGTAACTGCTTCTGGTAATTTCACAAAAATCAGGTGGGCCTTCAGTAAAAGCACCAGCATAAAGTTTATATTGCTGCTTAGAGTAGTAGAGCAGATCCTACTCCTGAATGTGGGCCTCCTAAATGTGCAAATGAGGAGAATGAATTTCTTGCTAAAGCTGGATGTCCCAAACCTGCATTTAGGTTGCTGATAAGAGTTATGTTATAGCTAAAGGTTATGTGTCATTTAAATGCATCTCTTTCTACTCATCTGGATTTGTGCTGATCTTTGGGTGCAAAGGTAGGAGAGCTAGAGTTATTATTGGGTGGGAATTGCTTTCCAGGAAAGAAAAAAATGTTGATATGCAGAGGTAGCAACTCCTTTAGGGGTGACTAACTACCTGTCTACCTACCTGTCCTCATTTATAGAAAGTTAATTTGTAGGCTTGTATAATGGCAGATTTTTAAATATTTGTTCACAGAAAGATTGATATTATCTTATGCAAATATTAAAAGGGGGTTCGAGTGAGAATGTACTAGAAATACTCCCTTTTCTTTTCAAAAGTTAAAAATGAAGTCTGTGATCAGGGACTGGAGAGTCAGATCAAGGTTAAATCACTAGGAGGCAGTCAGAAGAGACAGAGGGAGAATGAGTGAACCTTCAGTATGGTTTCACACTCAGGTATCTGTCTTGGAAAGGGATTATGTATCCTTTCAAAGCTGCACCATTCTGTGCCACATGGGACTATGCCTGTATAAAGCCCATGGTATGGTGCAATTTTACATGCATTAGTGACAGACTAATATTGAACAAAAACTCAGTGATTTCTGAAAGAGATGTTATAAACGTACATTATTAAAATTTGGTACTTCAGCAATTTATGCATGATGTGGGATGAGTGGAGAAGAATATATTGTGCAAATTAAAGTGGAAAGAGTCTGATCATTCTTATCCACAGACAAAACCTTAGGATAATTATTTGAATGGATGAGAGGTCTCAATGTATCTGAATGATATGCTTTGCTCACAACACAAGAAAAGAAACAGTATTAATGCAGCTATATTATAGGCATCACACTGAGACACTGCCTAAGGGTTGTGCTTAATATTAACTATGATTAATACAATTACTATGTGTCGTTGTTGTTGTTTTCAGATTGCTCAAATGCATATATGTATCCACCTTGCATTGCAAACAACAGGCTGTCACAAATTTAGAGTGTGAAACCTTTCCTAAGGGAATTGATGTAAATATACTAGACTGAATTTTTGAAGTGCTAGCAGCTCTCTACTGATACCACTCATAGATGTTATTAAGGCACTGTAAATATGCCTTTGTGTGAAGTACCTTTTCAGTTTGAATCTCTTCACTTTGAAAATTTCAGGCCTGGTAGTCACTATAAATAAGCACCAGAGAAACAGTGCAGAGCAAACAACTAGTGTACTTCAAATTCACCCCCTTGTCTCACTGACATCTCTATGCAGACTGTGAGCTGTAGGATGCAGGCAATCAATTCAAAGAAGTATCTGGAGATTAATTACTTACTGCTTGTTGCCATGATCATGCACACATCATCTGTGAATCAAAATATTTTCACCTCTACTTACAAATATATTGTAAACAACCTGCTCAATTATTAAATTGTTGGCTAAGCCACAATTCATTGTAAACCTATAACCTAGCATATATATTTTTAAATTATTACTTGGGAAAGTCGACTGATGAGTGCCTCCTTGACAAAACACATCTATACCAAAAATATTCTTAGCTGTTGCTCTCTAGAAAACAGCAGCATAGTCCATCTTTCATCATTCTTACATGTGTAAGACCAAATGAATGAGCTTAGCCTTAAACACTCACCCTAAAGTAGATAAAGTGCCAAGAATGTTACCCCAGGTCTTTACACAAACCTATCCACAAGCACAGTCCTTGCACTCAGAAAAAAACTGACTGGCTGGGAAAAATGAAGTTTCTGCAAAGGCTTGGCAACAGTCAGGTCAAACTCACTGATTTTCAAAAGGACTTCAGTGCTCTTAGGACACATGGAAAGAAGTACTGTATTTTACATATATTCAGGCTTCTCAAAATCAGTCAAGTGTTAGTTAAAAGCAAATGAACAGACATAAGTAAAAATTCACGATATTGGCTTTCCAACGCTGTCCAGAGATAAAATGTTAAAATCAGTTTAGTCAGCTGACCATCTTAGAGTCATTAAACAAGAAAAAGAAGTAGTGAAGCCATACAACAATTATCTGCCCCTCACTTTGTCTTGTCTGCAGCTGTAAGCAAAAGGAGCATTGAATGAAAGAAAGGTCATTTATTTATTATCTATTTAAAAGTAGAACTTTGTCACCTGATGCTCTATGCTGCCTTTGTTTTCCCTGGTTTGGAATTTCTTACCATCATATGCAGGAAAGTCAGTTTTTCTGTTTTCCCATTTCAATAAAAAATCTATTTCACTCATTTTTGTATGGATCTTTCCCACAGATAAATACAAGTTAAAAATCTTAAGTTATTAATGAAGCTTAAAACAGGAAAACTAGCTTAGAAAAGCATAGATATTTGCAGAACTGGGTTAACTTCCATTAAATAAAAAGAGCTGTTTGTTATTAATTTACCAATTTAAAACTGACAACAACTCTCTGGCTGCTGTGGTCAGGAACTGATGTTTTCCAGAGTGCAGAAGCCATTATCTTGATCACATGTGGAACCACCACTGCATCCAAGCCTCCCATGCCGATTGTAAACCCTGTCATTAGAAGCAGCAGCATGTAGCTGGGGTTTCCACTAGACCCATATAAAAGGGCAAAAAGCAGCAGGCTCCTGGGAAAAACAGAGGATTTGGCAGGATTGCCCGAGATAATTGTTGTTCTCATACATTTTATGGTCTAGCCTAAAGCAGGAAGAAACAGAAACATCAACCAAAAAAAGTGTGTAGCTATTTTATTTTCAACTAGTTTCATAATCTCAGTAAGTTTGGATAGATTTCAAAGAATCATCAGAAAGTTCAGATGCGTGTCTCAGAACCTCAGACACTTCTATGGCTCACCAAGAAGAAGTATTCCTGTGTAATTCAGGCTAGATGCTGAAAGGCCAGCTCTGGGGAGATTTTGGAGCTCCCTGTTTCCAATGAAAAGATGAGACAGGAACACTGTAGAAAGCTAAAGCTTGTGTTCACCTGAAAAAAGGACCTGAATACAAATCTTTTCATTTGCCTTTTACATAAATATTAGTTGGTATACCCGTGTTATTCATTATCTTTAAAACACTTTTAAAACATTAGCTGATTTTCTCTTTAATTATATCATAAAAAATATTCTGGCAAGTTATCCAGCCTGTCAGATTTATGTTGTACACAGAGAGACTGAAAAAAATACATTAAAAAGAAGTAAGATTTTGCCCTTTGAATAGGGTGTATATCTGGCATGCACAGGGAACACATGTGGGATGTGCCCATGACAAATCTTCAGCAAAAACAGGTCTCCAAAATCATGTAGTTGGCTTACAGAATAAGGCTGTAGTCCAGCAAACAGTGAGATTCATGACTGTGCTGCAAAAGATGGAGCTCGCTGTTTGCACAATATTTTAGCTGTGTATGTATATGCAGAATCAGTATGAATACAATTGCTAAAGAGAGAGATTTTGGCATGAATGAGGAATTAAAATCTTTAAAATGAGTTTGAAATAAGAGCCTCACAATCTCACTCTGTTTCTTGGGCACAACTTTTATTAAAGTATAGTAAATATTTTCAGGGATAAAGGAAATGACAAGCAATTTGATTTTCCCACTTTGACTTTTATAACAGAAATTAAATTGGATGAACATTCTGCCTCACGCACTGTATTAAACATAATTTGACAAATTTAGCATCATATTTTTTTTTTTTTTTTTTTTTTTTTAGAAACTATAGCAAGTAGTCAAGCACCATAACCACTGTTAAGAACAAGTATATTGTTCTTCTGAAATTCTAAGAATTTTTAAAGATGTTAAGTTCTAAGAAGCTGTCTAATGTTTATACTAAGAAGTACCATTGTTGTGCAGAGCGAAGGTGTGACTGCAGCAAGGACAGACCTATTTTCAACAGCTGGAGAGCATGCTAGCCTTTTTATGGACATGGATGCCTGGATTGTCAAAACAGAGGAGGTGGAGGGCCATGACTCTGTGCAGCTTTCTCAAGAGTCACAAAGTGAGGGTCTCTACCAGGGGATGATCTTTCCCAGTGTCCGAGTTCAGGCACTTGGTGACTATGTAACTTGGGTTCTGGCATAGTTCAATAGCAGCAGGTACCCAGGAAGGAGCCTTGCTGAAGGGTAGCTCCCGTCAGAGAGGCTGACACATTTCACATCACCCACCTCAGCTAGCAAAGATGTTCTGTTAGTGACAGAGGTTTCCTGCACTGTTGCATGGTTTTATAGGCCTTCCAGATGACATTGCCCTTATGACCATCACCTAGTAGTAGACGCACTTCTGGCTGTAAGGGAACTTGGCCCCAGATATTTTAAACTGCCATGCACTGTGCTTTGCTACCTCTTTGAGAGCTAACCCAGTGCTCTTAACTTTTCCATCAATTAAGACATACAGTTTATGAAATTGCCTTCACCAGTTATAAAATCTTTTTGTTTACTTCTACAAAGAAACAGAAAAATACATGCAAAACATTCTTGAAAATAAAGAGGAGGAAGGCATAGACATTTGTTGTAAGTCCACAGTAAGTACCTCTTGTTAGAAATTAATCTCTATGAGTTCATAAAATCCAACCATCCCCCTGCTAACCATGTCACCCACTAAACCATGTCCCTAATGACCACATCCAACCTCTCCTTAAACACCCCCAGGAATGGCGATTCCACCACTTCCCTGGGCAACCTGCCCACCACCTGCCTGGCACAACTTGAGGCCGTTCCCTCTAGTCCTGTCACTAGTTATCTGTATATTGGGCAGAAGCTGCAGAGCTCCAAAGGTAGAAAAACTAAGCTGTCAGCCAAATCTGTACCTTGCAATGTTGCTAAATGCTCAGTTAATGGCAAGGAAGGGTCGTAGTCCTCTAGTTCTGAAGAAAGACCACAAGGTAAATGCCTTGAGTCTTTGAAAAAAAAAAAAATCAGGATGAGAAATCAGTGGGATATGCTGTACCATATTGCTGTGTTGTTGACTGAATCTTTCTAGGAAAGTTAAAAGAAAGGAGAATGTGGAGAAAGAGCTGAATGTAAAAGAGAGACTTTCATTCTCTTAGAAGAAGAAGAAGGAAAATCAACCATGTGATTTTCCTGTGGAACACTGTCCAGAATTTCCACTTCTGGGAAGTGACTGTAAAATGTGGCTCACTTATATATACATATATTTTCCAAGGTTTTGGCCGAGGAGTTCTTAGTTCTTTTGTTTATGCCTTTTGTTTATGCCTTTTACTCTTTGGAAAGGCATCTTTCTGGTCAGTAAATTACTGTAAATTTTCAGGGTTGTTTCTGAGCTCTCTTCTGGACTGTGAAAGCCTTAATGACAGCAGTGTCTTTAGCTGTTGTCCATGTACAGCTATATAGACTATACCTTTCCCCATGCTCTGTATCATTTGGGTACACACTCTCATTTCCCCTGGTTGTGGTCTCATTGCCTTTCTTGAATCCATCTGTAAACACTTGTTTTGAAATTATATTAGAAAGAGTCTTTCCCCTAACTGCATACACAAATTTTAACATGCTGGCACCCTGAACCAAAAGGTCTTCATTATGCTACTCTGTTATCGCTGCAAAATAATTATGTAGCCCACATGCTTAACCTCTGAATGCTGTGCTTATGAGGGAAACAGAAGGCCTGTGAATTGGTATGTACTAATATTTTTATTGATCTTCAACAACGTGAAAAAAGTTGGCTTAATAAAGAGCGTGCCAACTGGGATGTGTTTGTTTGTTGTTTGTTTTATTTTGTCTTTGTTTATTTTGTCTCTCCTGTGCTATTCATCTTTGGCAGTAAGATCTGACTTATAAATCCATTTCCAAAAGCTTTTTGAATTCTCTGAAGTTGTTAGCTCTAAGCAAGGATTCTTGGAATATTTCATCCTATTCACATCTTTGGCAGATAATATTGCTAGCTTAAACTCTTACCAAATGCATCCATAGACTTAGATAGGGTCTTTTAAAGTGAGCTGTGCTAAAGATATCTATCAGGGCATTTGCAATATCATAACTCGTTCTAAAAATATTTGCAATTAAAAAAAAAAAACACACACAAAAAACAAAACAACAACAGCAACAACAAATTGATAGCTAGTAATAGTTGTGACTCAGAGGCTGCAGAGAGTAAAAGAGATAAAAACAGTAGATACCACATGCATCATCAACTACACACTCAAAAATTGAAGGGCCTGGAACTGGCACTAGTAATACAGCTATTTCCATAAGTGGAGTAAGCATTCTGTGTGTTTTTTCTTTTCTCTCTCCCCTTCCCCCCCAACTTTACCAACTAGTTGAATCAATTATGCAGAAGTGTGGTTCTGAGAGAGTTTTGAACTCTTCTACTGAGTCTGCGAGGTTCCCAGTACCCAAATGAATAAAAAACTTCATCTTGCATCTTGCATCTTCATCTTGCATCTGGAAATACAGGAGGTTCATTACATGTCACTGCACAGTGCTCTTTTTATCTGTACACTCATACATTGAAGTATGCTGGAAAAAAAAAAGGAAGGTGTTGGGATCATACTTTTCCATGAGGGTGGTCCCAGACGTTTATGTCACAGTTCAGTTTTCAGTTTTTCACAGCCATGAATCAAAGATATCAGGCAGCTTTCCTGAAACAGTATGGGTAGGTCTGTGGCCATGTTCAGTACACATGTATGGAAAGGTAGCAATCTTCTCTGAAATAATTATTGGTGATGGCTTCTCCTTTGTTCTCTTTTAAACTTTGCACAGATTTGATGAGTTGAAAGAGATTTTCTAAAGCATGCAGAAACTTTAACTGCAATAGCTACATCTTTTTTTTTTTTTTTAATTCTTTTTTTTTTTTTTTTAATGTTGTTGCTATTTTTTTTCCTTCTAAAAATCTAAGTCCTCAACGGGCTAACAAGCTGAGTTCCTCTGAAAGCACTGAACTGTGTGTGCCTGATGCACTGAGGAGTACAGAACTGCTCAAGCAAGTTGTGGTCTTTCTGTTTCGTTTAATATGGGTCTGATGTTTTGGTCATGATTGAACCACTAATTAAAAACAATGATAACTAGCCCGCCTTCTCTGTTTGCTGCAAGTGGGAAGCAGATTCTGCCCTGAAAATTATCTTTTCTGTGTTTTAGTTTGTCACTGCCATTTCTCTCAGCTAGGTACTGATGAGTCATGATGACTTACGTTGGGCCTCTGTAAGTGCTTTCGTATTATTTCTTTGGATTCTCCTCTTTAAATCCTCTCTGCTTAAAAACATCCGTAAATGTCATTAGTGCAGTATTCTGCTTCCTTCTTAGATCATTAAGTAGCACTGATCCTCTGGGAAGAGGGAAGGCTGCAACAGCTGACTAATTACCCTGAAAGCACATGGAGGGGAGAGCTGGGAACACCCAGATTGCTCACAAAATTACAGGTTACATGTCACTGGATGGAAAAGACAATGTGAATAAGCTGGGGGTGAGGCCAGCAGAATCACTTTGCTGTTCTCCCCCACAGCTGACTTAGTCATGCTGCTCTGGGGCAGTGATGTGACAGCTTTTGACTTTTTATTTATTTATTTATTTATTTTTTTTTCAGCAGAGCAAGAAAGAAACCACATCTGAGGGCATTTCTCCTTTTATTCACTTTCTTGTCGTTCCTAGGCAAAAATATTAACCATGTTGTGCTCTTACTAACTTTATCTGAATGTCTGAACACCTCTACCTTCTTAATCAATGGAAAAGAGCAAAACCGCAATGAGAAGTGTTGGATTTGGTCTGGATTTACCTAATGTAGTCCACAGAGGGAGCAGAAAATAGGAAGAAGTATGTCTGCAGTTTTTCTCAAAATGTCATTTGTGTAGTAATTACTTATAGAGCTGTAGCAAGCTGACAGTAGCACAGAACAATTAAGAGATCTTTATTTATTTATTTATTTATTTTGTGAGAAAAACGCAGCTGAAGCTTGGCCTGAGTGGTTAGGTTACAGAGTGGGGACGTGGGAAGTGGGTGCTCTGCCTATTTTCAGAGGTAAAACTGTTCAGCGCCAACCTCTCATAGATATGAGGCCAATGCTTTGTACGTAATCACTCTTTCTCCCTGACTTGCAAATCATACAAAGTGATTTGTTACATGTATTTTCACAAGGCTGGGTAGGGGCAACAAATGTTTGTGAATTTTTGCTACAAGACATATTGGTTGGCTTAATTGTGGGAAGCTTCTGTGCATCATTTCTGCTATGTTTAGGCAATACGTTGGCTGCTTGTGTATGTATATTCATGTGTGACTGTAATATATTTGTGTATCAACAGTGCTAGCGGGTTTCAGCAATATATCCTACTGTTTATTTTGGCCTCTGTGGAGATGGAATGATATAGTTGTATTTTGGTATATGTGCATTTGTTCAGTTTAGGTCAAAGCTGAAACTATGATGGGAAGCACACATTACTATATTGCTGACTCCATTTGTACAACATGACTTTAGTCTTCCAGAGTGATTAAGTTTCTTTTCAAAGACGGCTAGGTTTCCTGGGGAGAAGTGATATTTTGACTGTACTCAAGGGGAGGGAAATGAGCAACCCTTAGGATACAGAGGAACTGTTAAGGACATGGATGCAGTGAGTCCCATTTTGTTTGAATTCTGGTGCTGGGAAATCAATTGCTTATGCTTTCAAGGCCCATCCACAAGTGCAGTAAATTATTTTTAAAATTACTGACCTTTCCCTGTGTCACAAGGCAAAAGAGGGTTTTAGAGTTTTAGACTTGACAGTTTCAGCATTTTACACATTCATGAGGTTGCAGTTGTTCCTTCACTTAAAATACACAAAGTGGTTGCTAACCCACCAAACCCATCTACCCAGTGCTTTCTTAAATGGTCCTCTTCTATATTTTAAATATTTAGAGCCCATTGGTGAACCTTTTAGTCAACTCAGAAGTCTGTAGAGCACACTCATATGAACAGAGTGGCAGTTCTCCCCTTGTTTGTACCCAGGGAAAGCTCTTGTTTTCCCTCCTACTTGCAGTTTGTTGGAACAATTTCAGTGTGATAACTTTTATTCTGTATTTCTGTCTTCCTCTCTGCCTTTCTTTTTTGAGTTTTTCCTAGTTGTTTCACACATGCCACATGAGTGATTTGCACAATGAAGGGTTCAGAGTTTTATTTTATTTTATTGCAAAAAATTCAACGGTTCAACATGGCATTTTTTTTCCCTTTTTGACTAATTTATGTAACTTTTTTGTTTATTTGTTATAGATTTATTGTAGTGATTTCAGGTTGTATGATCAATTTCAACTTAGTAGAAAATATATTTTTTTCTCTACTTTCGATCAGAAGAAAAATAGGTGAAGCTAATGTAAAAATGCACTTGCAGATGGAAAATAGAGCAATTACCCTAACTGCTTTTAGCTTTATGAGGAAGTAGAATAACCCTCATAACCCTGATACTGTGAAGTAACTGTATATGTAGAGTACTTTAGCCCAGGAGAAGAGCTTCATAAAAACAGAAAAAAAAAAAAAAAAGTAGAATAGAAGAAAAACAGGCTGTTGGTTTGCATTAGATGCTCTCACTTAGGTGTTGCATGAGTTTCCTGAAATTTAGAGAATGCTCTTGAATTTGCATTAGTTCCTAGAACAGAGGTAGTGGGGTGAGCCCAAAGGTCAAGTTAGACAAGTGCCAGTCTGTGAGCTGTAAAGCTCTGTGTGTGTGTGTGTTTGTGCAAGTGTGTACACATATGTGTGCAAAAATGTGCCGGCTTCATTGCAGCTTGAAGTTTTCTGTTAGCCTGTGAAAGTTTTCACTTCCTTTTGTGAAACATAAAGCCGTTACTTTTGATTATTTATTTATTTTAAGTTTCATAGAGTAAGCAATGGGAAAAGAGAGAGGTAGAGTGTTTGTGCTGTTACCAGAGATACCAGCAGAAATACCATAGACCAGGCTTTCTCACAGTGCTTACCTTGCTCCCAGGACCGTGGCAGAGGAGGCCAGTTGCAGAAAGTGCCAGTAACTGAAGGAAATGTTCCAACACTACTTCTGTAGCATGTTGTACTAAAACAAACAAAACAAAATCACCCAGCAACTTTTGTTTTGTTTTGTTTCTTTTTTTGTTCTTTTTATTTTTATTTTTCTAAGTGAATATCTATTGAGCACTGGCTCTTCTGCTCTCTAAATGAATTTTACAAAGCAGATCAGGAAAACAAAATTTGTAACTTTCATGTCCTTTGAATTCAGATAAGAGTTCCCCCCTTTCTGTGTCTCCATGCAGAACCTTTTGGTACTCTAACTGAATCAAACAATGTTCTTTCATAATTTATCTTCTTGTTTTTTAGAAAGGCAGTGAATCTCAGAAAATCAATTAACTCCTTAAAAATACTGCTCTGCAGTGCCATCTGCTTTCTTCCTCACTCTAACTAAATGTAGATGCAGATTTTCACTACTTATATGTTGATATATAGAAATATTTTTATTATTAGATAATAATCATAGCATAAAACATCTCAATTAATGCAAACACACTGGGTCTATCTGTGCATTCCCAATCATACACTGCGTCCTTAACATCTGCTAGGCTCCATTTAAGTTATTATAGTCCATATGGTATGGCAGTGAAAGAATGACAGATCAGTGATGTAACTGCCTGCAATAGCTGCTGATGCTTGCAGGCTGTTCACTCAGTGAAAGCAAGAGATAAGTGATTATTCAGAATCATGTTACCGAGAACAAATCTCTTCACTGAGCACAAGGTTAATTAATTTTCTAGTGTATTAATTATACAGCTTTGCCTGTGGTGCTCTGCTGCAACTCAGTGCAAGCTGTCTCACAGAAGTAGTAGACAAAAACTTAGCAAAGGAAGAAGCTAATTCTAAATAAGAATAATAAAATCTGACTTTTGAAATGGAAAGATGTTGAAATTATGAACTTATAATGCTATGAATGAAGCCATTCTAGATTGGAGTCTCTTAAGTATATGAGGGCAGAGTAGAGGATATGTCAGAGTAATTTATGCTATCCTGGGACCTCTAAATCCATAGTCAAAATGAATGCCATCTATCCCCTTGGCTCTTCGTCTTTAAAGAGTTTACAGAAATTCCTTAACTAATAATGTACCATGACATCAAAGTATTTTCTTTTAAGATTGTTGCTTTCTAAGCAGTTTCTAAGTAGTTCAGTGATTTTTTTTTTTTTTTTTTGTCTTTTGGAGCTATTAGATCTGATCAGGACTATATAAGCAAAGATCATAAGAAGCAATATCAGACTGCCAAACCCTTTCCTTATTTTGGGAAAAGGACATGGCAATTTCAATAGAACAAGTTTCTCAAGTGCCCTGAGAAACTCACAGTAAAATCAAAGAGAGTGAGAAACCTCCTTTACCTTGGCACTCTCAGACTCATAGAAAGATGTACTTGACCAAGGTTGTGGGTTTGGTTAAATAAAGTTGCCCTCTGCACATAGGTCTTCTCTGTCTTGGTACCTACCCACAAGACGACTGGATATTTTGTATTTGGCTACTTTTGTTTCCAGAAGGTTTTAACTTGATCCCAAAGATGAATGGCAACATTAGAAAAAAGCAACACCAAATTAGCCTGTTTTATGTAGTTGCAATGTAGGTAAACATCTTAAATTCTGTTTCTATCTGGAAATATAGAAATAGTAAAAGTATGTGGACTACCTCCTGGAAAGCACTTCTCAACTGTATGCACTTGATATGACATTTATTTTTTTATTTTCACAGATAAATCACTCTGAGAATCTAGACCATTTTTTGTATCATTGAAAATTTTGCTCTTATTACACTCCCAATGGATTGACTGAAGCTCTACTTCAGGTTAATTTTGGTGTACCAATTAAATATAATGATGTTATAATCTACTTCTCTTATACTTTTTTTTTTTTTTTTTTTTTTTCTCCTTTCTTTATGACCCTCCTAACAATCTCTCTGTTGTGTTGTTCACAGAAATGGGAAAGATATTTTCCTGAGACATTAAAAATAGCCTGGGACTCAGTAATCTTAGCAAAGCATTTCCTCCAATGCACATTAATTCATATTTATCAATGCTAAATGTCACCTACTCTTACATTTTTCTGTATATTTATCTTTGATGGAGACTTCTGAAGTTCTGGCCAATTTTCTTTACTTCTGTTTAAACAAAATAATTTCATTATGGGTAACTTCTGACACTTCCCTTTTTTTTTTTTTTTCTTTTTTTTGATGGAATCCTGTTGATAGATTCCACTAACATGAAAGTCTTCTTAGCACTAACCTTATACCTTCTTGACACCCAGACTGTAATTTCTATTTTCCCCTCAATGAATCTCCTAAGGGAGATTCTCAGAATGAACTTTTGGACAATTGACTATCCTAAGCTGGATAACTGCATACTAATGCATTGACATAAAGTCACTTTGATTAGAGTTACACTGGTAGATGAAACTATTGTTTTCATCCTGCTTTCATCACTTCACTCACAGGTTATTTTTAAGTCCTTCTCTAACACATTTTCTAATCCCAGAGCAAGGAGTGGAGGTTGCCCATCAGGAACACCTCCATGTGTGCAGCCTTACCTATGGCTTTGGGACCAGACAAAAAGGAAATGTCCAGTGCAGCATAATCACTGCTACGGTGCTCAGCTTTCTGCAGCCCCAGGGGGACTCCATGTGCAGCAGCAGCAGGCTGGGAGTGCTTGGGATGTTCCACCTGCAGCACTCCTTGTCCCCAGCTCCAGTGCCTCTGCCACGTGAAAGATGTATGCCATCTGGTCTGCTGGCCCGTGCTACGTGATGAGCCCAGGCATCTTCATCCGGCTGTGGCTAAAAGCTGTGCCGCAGGAACTTACCAGAAAATACTGGTTTATTCTTCTGGTGATGGTCAGTAGAACACGTTGTGCAGGTGGACGGAGCTGGGTGATTCAAAAGAATCAAACAGTACAAGATACTATGTTGAAAAGATTTAACAGATTTACAAATCCAAAGTCCAAAAGCAGTTCTACTTTTGGTGCTAGAGGGTAGCTTTCTATTACAGAAATAATGTATAATATAATATAATTTAATAATAAATTTTTTTCTGACCTACATGTAACAGTTAATTTTAATGTAAAATATGGGGTCTTTGAAAAGTTATTCTCTTTTCCACTCTTATAGCTCAAAATAGTTTGAAATAGCAAATTAATGCGTTGTATGCTTCTATCTTCTGCTAGGAATTTCTTCATGTTAAATATTTTATTAACCAGCAAAGATAGCAAAATGCCTGCAGACAGTTAGATCACAAATCTGCCTAATAGCTTTAATCACCCTTAGTCTTCCAAATGCTTTTAACAAATTGAAATAACCAATCCCCAAACTTAAACTGAGGAATTATGTTTTGGATAAAAGAAACCAGAGATGAACATTAGCAGATTAGTTTAGTTTAGTTTTGATTTTGTTTTTCACAAACTCAACATGGCCTACTTGAAAATGTTTTGTATTGAATCAGATATGCAAGCATGCATGGAAAGCTCATATTTCATCCAATGATCACTTGCACAGTGGCCTGTGGTAATTTTGCAAGTACTTAGCAATGACCTTAATTATTCCAATATTCTGGTTATTGTTTAGGACAGTAGCCAGTAAACAGTGTAAAGTGCTGAACGAAGGAGAACAGTTTTGTTGCTCTTGAGGAGACTGATTTCAAGGCTAATAGGCACAGAAGGTTGAGCAATGCCTCCAAACCAGCAAAACAATATGCAGGAAACTGAATGCAGTCTGGTTCTTCCACAGCCTGTTACAGTCTGTGTTGTTGTTACTGCTGGTTGGTGGTTTGCAAAGCTGATTAGAAACAGTGCTTCTATACCACAGGAACGTTGGCTATTTCAATTCCTGTTGTTCTGAGACAAAGTAAGTAAGTAAATAAAAGCATTAACTCTGCATTAACTCTTTTTTTTTTTTCTTTTTTTTTTTTCTTTTTTTTTCTTTCTTTTCTTTTTTCCCAATTTTGGATGATGTCTCACAATAAATTTCTAATCATAGGAATCTTCAAGCCACACTAAATATGAGTAAAAGACATGGTGATGCAGCTCACGGTGAAGATGAAGATGCTCATCATGGGCTGGTCATAGTTCAGAAAGCCAAAGTATTGCATAGGGTTGAAAAGCTGATGTCTTCCTTTAGATTAAGAAAATGGAGTTTTAAGAAAAGTGCCTCACACAAACTAAGGAGAAGTGGTGAGGAGCAACCTGGCATGAAGGAAGGAGTGAGCATCTAGAATAAGCTAGAACTGGAATTTTGGCCACTCTGGGTGTATACCTTAGTTTCATCTCACACATTTGATAATCCCCATAGCAGTGGAGTTTCAGTGCAGTGGGTTGAGAAATACCTCAGATTTTGTTGCACAAAAGTAGATTATCCTGCAGAAAGAAGGACAAAGTAAAAACATGTCTATCACTTCTCCAACAAAATATTGTGTCTACTTTCTTATCAGGGCCAGGGAAAACACAGTGCATAGTCAGTACTAACCACAGATCAGTTCCAGTAGGGAGTATCAACAACAGTACCTTCCCTCTGCATCTCTCTGTTCACTTGCCTGCAAACACTTTACTAGAAAACTTTATAGATTTGCTGTTTGAAGTAGGATGAAGAGGGAAATGTGCATTTCAGGAGGGATGCCAAGAAGGAACCCATGTGTCTATACTGTCAGCTTTGAACTCCTGGGTGCGGGGCACAGAGTGTGGAGGAACACGTGCTCAGTGACAGCCAGCCGCAGAGCAGGCTGAGGAGAGTGCTTGGGGGAGATTTAATTTATTGTTCAATGGAATGAATGCTACTGTGCAGCGACAGCTGGTGCACTGAATGACTGACTCACAACAATAATACCCGAAGAGGTTTGCACATCAGGCCGTCTCAGGGGAGCACAGAGAGGAGGCGCTTGAAGAAAGCAGGCTCCTCTTTCTCTGCTAGCAGGAGCCTGGCTCATGAAACACTAATTTTTCAAAGTAAACCACCATATATCTTTTGAAAAAGTGAAATTTCCAAGCAACAGAGTGGAGTGGATTTTCCCTCTGGGTTTAATTCTCCAGTGAGTGTTCCTGCCTCTCCCTGCACTGCTCAGCCTTCAGAAGCAGTTTATACAAGCAGGTGGAATTACTGCATGCTTCCAGCTGCAGGGTGGTCAGCCTGATTATATTCTAAGTGTCTTCCTGTAAGGACATTTCTGCTACCTAACTGCTGGTATCTGGAGTTTTTGTGTGCCATCTCATGTCACAGAGGCTGCTATTCTCTGTACAAATTGCAAAAGGTGTAATCCTGGATATATGCTTTTCTGATGTATAACTGCTTCTACTTCACTGCAATGGCAATTCACACCTGACATCTGCCTAAAATCCTCTAAGTTTGTTTCTAAATAGAGTTATCTAAGTCAGTGCAAACTGGAAGTCTGGGCTGCAACTTGCATTACTGTTCCTTCTGTGTGGATGTGGGTAGAGTATATGCTGTATGCTTAAAAGCACAATTGATGAAATGATCCCAATGTCCTCATATTACATAAGTAGGCCTTATTTCTGTGGAGGTAAACAAGTGTATGCCTGATTTAGAGGTTGTGCAGAGGACTGGGATAATGAGCCCAAATTGTTATGTTCAGGAATGGCTAAATAACTTGGGTCTTATAAGCTGCTGTATACTTTTTTGAGGAGGCATCCATGCCTCCATTTCCCCAGACTAGGAACATAGTATCCTGCCCATTCTGTCCTATATTCCCTGCTCACTAAGCTTTCCCTACATCCCTCCCAGCATCCTGGGCTGAGGAACTGCACCCCTACCCCCCTGGGGATCCTGCACCCCATGGCCCTTTACCCAGGCACCTCACTGGTCTGCAGCAGGTAGAACAGCAAGGCAGTGGGGCTTGCAAAGACACTGGGTCGGGACCTACAGCTGCAGGCAGTGTTGCACCTGAATGACTGGCAAAGCCTTTTATTATTATTATTATTATTATTATTATTACTATTATTTTTCTTTTTCTGCTGTATTAACACATGGGACAAATGCAGTGTACTTGTTCTGACCTGTGATGGAGCAACATCTCATCCCTGATTCATGGCCTTCTGCAGAAAGATAAAAACTGGGGCTGTTGCACTGCAGCCAATACAACTGGATATTGTTATCAGATTGACGCCAGTAGGAGGTACATGGAGCCTTATACTACAGTCCTTCCTCCCTGCTGACCTTAGAACCGCTTTGTCTTTTTGCCTCCTGTAGGCTGTGCTGGATAAACAAAAACATACAGCTGGGCCTCTAGGTGGCAGCAGACAGTGTGTTAACAATGAAAATGTGAGCTTCATTTTGATCACCACCAAGTAACTTTTGGGAACTTTATCGGGAATGCAGGAAAAATTTCGTGGACAATTTTGCTGCAAATTATGTTAGGTATTTTTGAGAAGTTTGTATGGACACCAGACATCTTATATAACTTTGGGGGCTGCACGATAATTATCTCACTCTATACTCTGCTGTGACAGAGTTTGATATTTCAAACAATAGTGTCTCTTTCTCTTGTTTGGTGTCAGAAGGACACTATTTTATTTTCAGCTGGTTGAAGAACTGGATTCCTAGTAGGAGTGGCATTTTGTTGCTTGCTTCTGTCTGAAAAAGTTGACACATTCTTTTAGGTAGCCACAGAAACCTTCCTCAAAATGAACTGGAATAATTCAGGACCTCTCCCACCTCATCTGCCAGCTGTATTTTGCTTGCCTAAAGAAGATTATTCCTTCTGCTTTGGACTTTTATGTTATGAAACATACAGGCACAGAATACGTCTCATTTACAGAACCTGACTGGAATTGCAGAAATTTGGTTCTATTTGGAGTCAAGTGTTCTGAAGAGTCAGTAGAGAAGAACCATCATACAAGCTCTGTCATGATGCCATGACACAACTTCTAAAAGGCAGTGATTTTACTTTCACTCATGATAATGCAATTGGCAGAAAAAGATTTTTAATATGAAAAGAAAAATAATCTTTTGACTTCTGCATATTTTTATCATTCTGTGAACAAATGATGTCATTTCTTTTGACAAAGAGCTGTGATCATTTGTCTCATGTGCACATTTATCCTTCCTAACTACAAAATACGCTGTTCTAGCTATTCCAGTTATTGCTGAAAGAAAATGCTGAAGATCCTGGACTATCATCCATGCATTCAGTGCTTCTGATTGCTTGGGTTCTTTTAAGTGAATATTGAAATGCCTTTAGGAGAGGAACATTTTCTGCCAAGCTAACCCTGTACTGATGTGTATCATGTAGATGTCTTAGACAAATGCATTTAATGGTCTTGGCTCTTCCATCTGAAATACTTTTTTTTTTTTTTTTTTTTTTTCTCCACCTTCTCTTGCTTTAAATCCTTCTCCTGTATTGCATAACTGAATAACCTGATCACAATGCTGAGAAATTACACAAAAGTATGGAAACGTGAAAAAATTGAGATGAATATCTAGCAAAAAATATTTCAGGTGAGAGTATACAATAGTTTGTGCCATAAATTGTATTGCAGAGGTCCGATAATTTATTATATGATCTGTATCTATACATTTTAATGGAAGAGTCAGAAAAATAAATATTATAGAAACAGTTTTGTGGTGTGTGAGTATATATATATATATATATATATATATATATATATATATATATTTCTACATATCAGTGAGTAGAGTTTGATACTAATTTTGGGAATCATATTCAGGTTGTGTGGGCAGCTTGGCCCCTTCAGCAGACATATGGTGCAAGGCACAAATTGCCTTCTCCAAACCTCCTTGGAAGCATCTCCACAAAAAGCAAAGTGGCAGTGATGTGTGTGGAGGCAATACGCTGGTGGTAAAAGTCAGGAATGTTGTTTAAGGTGCACACAGTAACAACAGGCCATGCCTGTTCCTCATGCCATTAGGGTCTACCAAATGCTTTTCAGCCTGAGTGAGTTGTACACATGATGGGGGGCTGTCACTCAGGCAGGCCCTGGCCCTGGCCTTGCCCTCCCTGCTGTAGGTCCCAGGTGACGTACTGAGAGAGAAGCCCTCTCTACTGAAGTGTCCAAGGTTGTTCCTTTTCTTCTAAAAATGCAAATGTGCCATACATGGCTCAGTAAACACACAAACAAACAAACTAAAGAGAGAGAGAAAAAGAGAGATAAAGATGTTGTACCAACTGGACATTTGAAAGACCATAGGAGACACTTTCTCCTCACCAACATTCAGCAGTTTTCAGCTGCCATATGGTTAGTCCATATGAGTACAAACTGAAAGTGCTATGAAAGGAAAAATGAACATTAGAGGTAGTATATTGGGTCTGTGAGTGAGATGAGTCAAAACAAAGTCTAAATCTGTAAAAGAAACATGAATGGAAATTTCCCACTGACTAAACCTCTTCACATATTTCTGTTATATATCACAGTTATTAAAGATCATGGTTCGTGAGGCAAATCAAGAGCCAAATCAAGCTCTTTAAGATAGCTCTTTAGGATTAATGTGCACAGAAATTGACTGATGAGTCAGATGCTTTACGACCAAAGTGGAAGGAATATGCAAAAGACCATGTCTTTATCATCTGTGTTTGCTCATTTCTAGGTTCATTTGCAACATACGTATGTCAGCAAAGATGCTTTATTAGGAGAAATATTTATGCAAAACTAAATTTAAGTCTACATAGTTACCAAAGGCAGATTTTTTTGTCTGAATAATTTGCTCACTTCTATTCTGTGCTGATAATCTGTTCAAATGGCAACGTGGTCAAAGCCTTGCTCCCACAGACACTTTACAGCTGCCTGGCTCCGGCAAAGGGCTTAGGGCTTTGACTGCGGTGTCTCTGCCTTTGTGGTGGCGTGTCTCCACCTTGAGGCTTGCCAGGCAGCAGCAGTCAGGGGACAGCTTTCAGGTCTGCCACCAGACTAGTAGGGGCTGCGGGCTGGCAGTTGGGGCAGAGGGCTGGGACGCTATCGTAGTGCCGGTGGTGAAAACATAGATGGGAGTAGATGAGGGACATCTCTACCTACCTGCACTCACAGAATCCCTGCACTGTGAAACATTCGATTTATTAAAATGACAGTATTTTTGGAAGAACATATTTCACTGTTAGCCACAGATAGGAATATTAAATCTTCTGTTGTGAACATTTATGAATATTTAGAGTTTTCTTCTAGAAATTCTCAACCAAACTGAAAACAAATGGTCTCAGGTCTCCGTGGATGCAGCTATTTGGTCTTAGGTGCCCTGTGACTGTTGGTTTGTGAATGTCCCATCCCTTTCCCTGTACCTCCTTATCATTTACAACTAACCCAGGAAGAAGAGTTTCCACGATTTACTTGTACGTACATTTTTTTTTTTTCTTTTAATGATCATTTGCATTTTGTTTAGAGCTGGAAAAATGCTAATAGTGTGATATACAAAGTAAGAAGGTGATTTTTTTTTTTTCTGGCTCTTGCCGAGGGCTTTTACATGCTTTGCTGAAAGGTTCAGCTTGTAGAGACCTGGAATATCTGAGCTGGGTATATCACTATCAGTGTTTTTTATTGTTATAAAAAGGGAAGAGTTAGTAACACAGCTCACCTGTGGCAGGCACTGCAGAAGAAGTAGTCTTCTTGATTATGGGAGCTGCATTTGGAAAGATTAGAAGTCTACCAGCCAGGTCATAAAATGGGATTGCAAATGGAGACTGGAGTGAGAAAAGTGACATAAGACTGAGAGACAAGCTTTGGGGGCTATATGTGTGCAGATGTGGGTGTAATGTGTAGTGAAGCCAATGAAATCCCACTTTCTGAATTTCATTTTATACCTAGATCAGATTTTAGATGATGTGGAAGTATTTCTATAAAGCTTGACAAGGACACTGTGACTTTCTGTTGCTTGACTGAGGCCTCTAAACTCTGTTACAATACTGATATATGATCATAATATGACAGCATTTTCTTAAGTGATTTAACAGTGAAGACAGCACACTCATCTAATTTTAAATAATCTGGCAGCTACTGGAATTTTATGGCTGTTCTTTGAAACAGTCCACTGTATCATACTGTTGTTGGTTTCTTTCCAAAAGAAACAAAAGTTTCTTTCTTCTGCCTTGGTCCCTTCTGGTCCCTTTATCAACGAGAGACACATTTTTTTTTTTTATTTTTTTTTTCCTTTTTCTTTCCCCCCCCCAAATCTAAAAAAGATTGTACTTGTGAATGAATACTCTGCACTCTGAGCTGAGAGTATTTGGTATGGGAGACACCAGAATCCACAGAGTATATACATACAGAAGAAATGCACTTAATGAGAATATTATTATATTAGAAGAACAGTTCTATTTTATTTTCTTCCTGCTTTATAGTGTGAGAACAAACAGCAGTTCCAAATAGCAAACTTGAGTTTTTTCTGCCATCTAGAGGCAGAAAGCTGGTAATGGGAGCCTTGGCTATGGCTTTACTTTTAGGCTTCTGCGACTAAGATAAATTTATTCTGTGCAGAAGAGTGTTTAAGGAGTAGCCCAGGACTGATTTGCTTTGACTATTTAACATAAGGAGAAATAAAAAGTACATCTTATGTTTATTTCCTCACATTTGTTTTTCCAGTCTGTATGCAGTGGTGTTTTTTATTCCCTGAGGAGCTGAAGTCTACAAAGGGAGTCGGTCACCACTCTCATCAAGTGTGAATGATAAAAGGGTATGAGAAGAGAAGACAGGAAAATGAGGTTGCTATCTTTGAAACACTGAGTATCCTATAGGTAAGTCTAGGTTGGTAGGTCTCAGCACTTCATAGATAAAGTTATCCAAGTTTTCCTGGTGTTTCACTTGATCTCTGGGATGCTACCATTTGAAAACTTTCAGAACCAAAAACTTAAAGGTCTGCACATATAACAGCATTTGAAAACCCAAACTGATTTATCTTAAGAGATACAGCCAAATGAGTAGCAGCCACTGAACATGGGATGTCACTAGTTCTGTAAATACTGTTGCACTGTGATACTAAACTGTAATAAAACATAGTCACAGACTTGGAAATGTGATGAGAGAAAGAAATAATAATAATGTGAAATATGTTTCATTTGATTCGTGTCAGGATGAAACAATGCTAGGGCCGCATGATGAAATGTAACTTTCTGTCTAAGAAAAACAGAGTGGTTAGTGTACATAGTTCTTGTATTGTGCTCACTAAAGGCCTAGCAATTTGTGTAAATAGAGGGCTTGAAGGACGAACACTGAGACTCGAGTCTGAGAGATAAGAGGACCAAGAAGTTTTTTTTCAGAAACTGCTGATTTCTGCATGAGACGCTGCCCAAGCCTCTGATGTCTGGCAGAGGGATCCACCAAATAAGGAGAAAGGGGGGAGCTGAAGGACAACCGAAAGACAAAGCTTGGGAGGCTACGAGTCTCAGCACAAGAGACCTCCAGGAAGACCACCAGAGACTGATACGCATGCGCCCAGAGGGGGTCCGGATTCTGGGAACTAATTATAATAACCCTGCCTTTTCTAGGAATAGTGATGAATATGTATTAGTCTAGTAGTATAAAAATCAACAACCTGATTTAATAGGTGTGCGTCCTGGTGGAACAGAGACTCCCGGCGCACCCAGCACTGTTTGCTTGCCTCTATTTACTTAATAAATCACAAACTTTGATTAAAATCCTATTTGGAATTTTAGCATTTATCACATAATAATAATAATAATAAATTGGCCTATTCCACACTTGATTTTTATTCTGCTCTTGCTACATTCTTCAAAGTTATGTCATGATATGCCTTATGTCCTACAGATTGAAAAAGACATTCTTATTTCCTCCTAATAGTTCTACTATAAAGAAATATATAAGTATCTGCAAGATTAAGTCTATGTCTAACCTTGACTAATAGAGGTAAAAAAGGTTGTAGCATAAGTTTATATCACACAAGAAGCAACACTGATTTTTTCCCCTTCACTATATTTGCTGAATTCTTACTGTTTTCCTGAGATAACCTTACAGAGAGAGTCAGAGTCTGAATATGTTTTTTTTTTTTTTTCTTGTCAGATGGTGAACAATTAATCCTAAAACAAACAAGCAAACAAATCCATCAGCATTTTTCTTAAGGATGTAATAAATCCCAATGAGTGCTAATGTTAACGAATGCTCACTCCTAATGGAAATACTTTAATGACATATTTCAAGATGATTCTCTACTACAGCATGGTCAGTTGTTACTCATTATTCCCATCACTGCAATTTCAACATCTTAATATAGCAACTACCTGATCACTAAAAATGGTTTGTATTAAAAATGAAGCAGTGCATGGGAGGGAAGGTCCTGTCAACAATGAAAAATCCCTGATATTATTTGTTCCTCTCTACCAGCATCAAAATATAAATGAACTTTATACTTCATTAGTCATTTTGCTGATTAATGTTTTCTTACTAATCTGAACATATTTATGTTTACAGAAAGTCTTTCCTAGTAACAGTGATTGCAAATGAGCTTAAGTCTATCTCAGATGGCTTCCAGAGAATTGTTCTCTTTCTCTTTTTCCAGAAGCTGCATTAATTGCACTAGTACTCTAGCAGGATCACCATTTCTCAAATGATAATATCTCAGTAGTGATTTTTTCCCCCCTCAGGCCACTCTCAGAGATGTTGCTGACTGAACAGTGTGTGATTCCAGTTCCCAGAAAATAATAATAAAAAAAAGTCTTCCCAGCAGTAATTACATCGCTAGGTACTGCCAGACACTGCAGAACTGTTGTGAGAACAAAAACTCAGGAAACACAGTGTCTACTCAGAACAGTATTTTCCCAGCCTCCTCACTTTCAGATCTCTCTATTATCAGAATCCACTGTAGCTTAGTTATTTGACATCTCTGTATGTACTTCCAGACATGCCTTTTCAAAGGATGCAAAATGTTCTTTTTTGATTGACTGAAAATATCTATATTTTGTTGACATCCAGTTGAATGTTTTAAAAAATCTCATCTATCTCCCTTCTTATAGTAAATCTTAATTCCTTTTTGCAACCATTATACAGATAATATTTAAAAATTATCTCTATTCTAGAAAATTTTTCATTTTAGTTTGAAAATTTGGCCCAAATTCTCTTTTATTCACTGTACTACAGAAGGGATTTTTTTTTTTTTTTTTTCTGAAATGAAAAATGTTTAAAATATTTTTCACTTCACAGTGGGTTTTCACTTCACAATGGGTTTTCACAGAAGACCCACTGCAAAAGTGTTTGTCATGAATCTGGCTGTTAACTTCACATATTTCTTTGTTATTCATGATAGTGCATTAGATCCAACAATAAAATAGTACTCAACAAATGACTTGATGTTCTACTGTTAAAGTAAGGCTCCTTGGTTGGCAGCTGATAGAACAAGAGATCAAAAGTCATTTTTTTCTACCACTCAGCCCTGCTACCAAGACATTGCTACATCAACCCTATACACTACACTTTAATTCTCACTGGAAGTTCAGGAGGGTCAGATGAAAGAAAAGGCTTGATCTCCATTATTCCAAATACTCTGGCTGAGTGGGAGAATTCCAGTAGCAATGGGGAGTTTAGGTGTAAAAATATATGGAAGGGAAAATAGTAATTCCTGTCATTACTGGAGAGACAGAGAGTGTTCTCTGTGATAACAGAAAAGGAAGACCTTGATAAACATGTACAAGTTTCAGCCTGTGTAGGAAATAGCTCAAAGTCTTAAACAATTACAATTTGTTTTAAAAGTTTTGTGCTCTTTTTTTTTTTTTTTTTTTTCTGAAAAAAAAATATAGGAAATTTGCAGAAATGGGCATTTCTGCAGGAGATGTTAATGGGAAGGTCTATGTAGAGGAAAACAACTGAAAGGAGTAATTCAATATTTTGATCTTCACCAGCACTTTTATATTTTGTTAAAAACTGAAACACTTCAGGAAAATATATAACATTACATTTCCGACATGGAAAAAAGGAAGGACTGACCAGCTGTACTCTGCATCACTCTTCCACCCACAGCTACAGCTGTATGCCCAGAGAGCCTTGGACATGACAAGTTCTCCGTCTTGGATTTTGGGGAGCTTCAACAAGCTATGGCTGACACCATCACAAAGTCTAAAAATAGATTTATAATTTGATAACTTAGCCTAATTTAGAAGTTACCCCTCTGGATGGGCTCTTTAGGACTATAGGTATAAACCCCTTCTTTTTCCCCTTACTTCATATTAAAAATCAAGGACATCTTTAGTCATCTTCTGTATTCTAAACCTGCTGAGTTATTTACTTTCCCTCCTCTTGGGTCTTTACTCAGAACTGTGAACATCAGCATATACTTCCTGAGATGAGATATATAGTTTTGTATAGTCTTTCTTTTCAGTTATCTTAGTTATATAAATATGTAATATTATAAGCACATAATATAATAAATATTTATACAATATAAAATATATATATTGTCAATACTAATAATTATATACAACTAATAGTTATATTAGAGGCAGTGAACAGACGCAGCTGTTTGTGCAGCAGTTCACCTCAGAAGGGTGCAAGAGGGCACCTTGTTTGCAGTCCTTGTAATGTGTACTTCCTCAGAAATGGTCATGATGCCGCAGAACATATTCTCTCTCCAGTAGCTGCTGGAGTCACTGCGTTAGCTATGTTGGAAGTCTCAACCCAGACAGACCCTCTGACAGCAGATGTGTCTCTTCAGGTCTCAGGCTGCAGGGAGTGCTTGGGGCCTCTTTGAGAGGCCTGTACTGACAGTCGGCTCTCCTGTAGGAAGTGTGCTATTGTCCATGAGCTGTGTTGTCAGGTAAGGAGTTTACAAGAGGAATTCAGCAGCTTGCAAAGCATCCAGGAAGACGAGCAAGAGATAGAAAGGGTTTTCATGGAGACCATACAGCCCCAGGAGTCCCAGCCCCATACAGGGCTCTGCGCCACATGACACAGTACGCCATAACACCATAGAAGAGGGCTGGAAGCTGGTCACTTCTCATAGGAGGATAAAGGCTCTTACTCCTTCTGAAGCCTTGTCATTAAGGAACAGGTTCAGTGTCCTTCATGCTGAGGAAGAGCTGGGCAAGACTTCAGGGGATGTATCTGGAGCAACAGGCCCTGTGTCTAACTGGAACACCAAGAAGATGGGTGATTGTTGTGGATGACTTCCTGCTTCTGGGTACAAAGGCACCCATCTGCTGACATTTTGTCTAGAGAGGCTTGTTGCCTGCCAGGGGCTTGGACAAGAGATGTCATGGAAAGACTGCCAAAGCTTGTCCAGGAGTCAGACTAATACCCTTTGCTGCATTTCTATTTGTGTTCTAATGAAACCAAGCTTAAATTAGAAACCACCAAACACGAGTTCTGCACATGGTAATCAAGGGTCTGGGAGCCCCAGATAATCTTTTCCTCAATACTTCCAGTGAGGGGGAAGAATGAGAGGAGGAGGAGGAGGTGGATATTCCAAATTAACGACAGGCTGCACTGCTCTTGTTGGCAATGGGGTTTTGGTTTCCATGACCATGGAACCCTGTCTAAAGATTAAGAACTAACAGGGAGAGATGGGATCCACCTTACTAAAAAGGGCACATGTCCTTGCTAACAGGATGGCCAATGTGGTAAGGAGGACTTTAAACTAGGAAATATGGGTGAAGGTGAGAATTGTAGGGTTGGGGTAGACAGCAAAAAGCAGCTCAATTCAGGATGTCTCCAGCAGGTGCATACAGCTGGGAAAGTGAGTGCAGGACATTGCTATGGAGGATCCTCTTGCACCCCTCCTGGGAAACCTGTAGGCTTGATCACCTCCCTAAAACGCTTGTACAGCAATGCATGTAGCATGGGAAATAAATAGGAAGAATAGGAGATCTGTGTGCAGTCACAACGCTATGATCACCGTGATTACAGAAACATGGTGGGACAGTGCACAGTGCACATGACTGGAATGCTATCATGGTCGGCTACGTGCTTTTTAGGAAAGACAGGTCAGGAAGGTGAGGTGGTGGAGTTGCCCTTTATATGAGAGAACAACTGGAATGCATCGAGCTCTGCCTAGGGGTGGATGAAGAGCAAGTTGAGAGCTTACATGTAAGGATTAAAGGGCAGGTGGCCATGACTGATACTGTTGTGGGTGTTGGCTCCAGGCCACCTGATCAGGAAGAGGAAGGAGATGAAGCCTTCTACAGACAGATGGAAGTCAGCTCACAGTCACAGATGTTGGTTTCCACCACACTGATATCTGCTGGAAAGACAGCACAGCTGGCCACAAACAGTCCATGGTGTTCCTGCAGACCATTGAGAATAACTTTCTGACACAGGTGGTGGAGAAAATAATGAGGAGAGGTGTGCTGCTGGATCTTGTACTAAGAAAGAAAGAAGGACTGGTTGGGGACAGTCTTGGCTGCAGTGACCATGATATGGTGGCATTCAGGATCATGTGAGGAGGAAGCAGGGCAGTAAGATCACAGCCCTGGACTTCAGGAGAGCAAATTTTGGCTTCTTCAGGGACATACTTGGAAGAATCCAAGGGGTTAGAATCCTAGAAGAATGTGGGAGGGGGGAAGGAACAAGATCCAAGAGATCTGGTCAATATTCAAGCATTACTTTCTCCAGGCTCTAGATTGATGTACTCCTATGCATAAGAATTCAAGCACAGGGGGCAGGAGACCTGCATGGGTGAGCATGGACCTCCTGGCAAAACTCAAACAGAAGAGGGAAGTATACAGAATGTGGAAGAAGGGACAGGACACTTGGGAGAAGTATAGGAATGTTGTCAGAGTATGCAGAGATGTGATGAGGAAGGCCAAGGCCCATTTGGAATTAAATCTGGCAAGGGATATCAAGGACAACAAGTAGGGCTTCTTCAAATACATCAGTAGCAAAAGGAAGACTGGGGAAAATGTAGGTCTGCTGATGAATGGGGTGGGTGCCCTGTTGACAAAGGATACAGAGAAGGCAGAGTTACTGAATGCTTTCTTTGCAGTCTTCACTGCTAAGGCCTGCCCTCAGGAATCTCTGATCCCAAAGATAAGAAAAAATCTGGAGAAAGGAAAACATTATCTCAGTTGTGGAGGACTGGATTAGTGGCTTTGGCATTAGAAAATCTCTGTGGGACATGGTGTCTCCATTCTTACCATAGTTAGATTATTTTGACGCATGTTGAAATTCTTGTTTCGTTAACTGTTTGATTTACCAACTCAAAGAAGATGTGGGGAGCAGTACCTTTCCATGGCTCGAGCAAGGTTGTTGGCAGAGCTGTCTTTACAGGTACCACACTGCTACAGGTCAGGAATTAAATGGTTCTTGCCAGACTCTAAAGGTTCCAGATGACTTCTGAGCTCATTCTGTCCCTAATGCTTCTGCAAAATGTTCCATGATCTTTGTATTCCTCTTTTCTCAATAGCTCTCTTTTTATACAACTTTTTCTTTTCTGCATGTTATTCAGGTATTTCTGTGATATGGCAGGACTGTGTTGTTGCTGACTGTCTTGAGATGCACTGCCTGTGTGGCACACAACAATATGGAGAATGCACTCCAGGGATATTCCCCAAGAGTCAGATGTTTAGCATGCTGATTATTGTAGGATTTTTCTGTGAATCAGACAAAGTATCCTAGTTTAATGGCTTCATAAAGATGGTAAATCAAGTGTCTGGCATGTATTTCAATGCCTACTAGGTGTCCTAAAAATGCCATTCCAGTTTCTTGGTTTCCCCGTGAAAAATATGCAGAAAAAAAAAATATTTCTAGTTGACAGATCTTTTTTTCCTAAATTTAGTTGTTTCTTTTGTAAACACAAGGCTCTTCTGGATCTCATGGTTTCAGAAAGAGAGTGAGTAGGTTGCTTAGCATAAGATCATCCACATATGGCACACATTTTCATATCATTTCCATATTAAGTACTCATGCTCTTGTATGGCAGGCAAGCTGGGAAAAGCTAATGAGTATCATGTCTGCTGTGATTGCCAGACCCCCTTGTGTTCTCAGGACTTCTTCTGACTTTCCACAGAGATTCAGTTCTTCCACCATCTTTCAGATCAGAATTTTTGTCACTTGGCTCTTGATCTCTCTGTGTCTGAGTTCTTATTTAGGTGGATGAAAGGACTACCCATGTGAGAAAAGAGGTTAGACTCTTGAGAGTGTATAGGCACTGGACTAGGGTTGATTTCAGTGGGATATAGAGGATATAGATGCCTAAATACCCCTGTTCTTCCAGCTTTAAATGACAGGTAAGTTTTTTTTTTTTTTTTTTTTTTTTTTTTTTCTGAGCAGTAGGAAAAGAGGGAGGTGGGAACACACAACAGTTGCATGTAATATTTTTAAACAAAAAAAGCTAAATATATCAGGCTGAAAAGAACTGAAATAGAAGAGAGGAATATGTTGATATGCTGTACTGTCAGATCCATGTTTTTACCAAAACTAATTGTACTCATTCCACTTATGGAAGCCCCATCTGGTCTTCTGTCTAGGGGTAAATAATAGATTTATATATTTTATTATTATTACTATGTTTGCATTGTCTGGATTCTGCTGTGGGAACCTTGATAGAGATTTGGGAACAGAAAATGATGTTTCTATCATTGCAAATGATTAAAAAAAAAAAAAAAAAAAAAAAAAGTTTGACCATCAGATTTTGAATTTCCTTGATCTCTGCTGAAAGATTGTTCCATAGCTGGAACATCTAGGCACAATTTGTACTCTTATTTTGATGCCTTCAGAACTAGTGCATTTGACAAAGTTGTTGTATGATTGCAAATTGAGACTGCAAATAAGGTACCTGGACTGTTGCAAAAGGGAGAGAAAAGACCTAGGAAAGTATTTCTGCTGGCATGTGTTATACCGAGGATTTCCTCAGACCTGTAGGATATTTGGTCCCCTTGCTTCTCACAAAAGCAGTACTAATTTGTTCTCATCAGAACATCCAGACTCACTGTTGTCTGAGACAAATACCCAAATTTCTAGTCTGTGGGTGCAGATTTATCAAAGTGCTTCCTAAGCCTGAAGGACAAGTTGTTGAGGAGTCACTGAACATAATGGTTCTACCAGCAGCCTCCAAGGAGATACAGAGAACATTTTCAGCTTCACCTTATCTCCCAGCTTCTGAAAAGTTTTAACATTGCTGAAGTAGAAGCTTCATGTAACAGTTCTGAAGGCCTTCTAAGGTCAAGCTTTTACTTAAAGTATTACAAAAATAGAATAAAAATAATGTTCTAGCTTATAGCTTACAACTAACAGCAGACTCAGCGTCTGCAGCAGTACCTACAAAGAAATGGTCAGGCAGCATTTCTGCTTACTCCCTTATACTTTGTTTGGTGTTTGTCTGTACTCATACCTGGGATTGCCCTGACCCAGTGCTTTGCACTTGGATGTGTTGAACATCATGAAGTTCATGTGGGTCCACTTTTCTAACTTGTCCAGGCCCCTTGGATGGCTTCCCCTCTTTCTGCTGTATCAACTGCACCACTCGTCTTGGTGTTCTCTATAAACTTGTTGAGGATGCACTCAATACCATTGTTTACATCACTGATAAATATATTAAACACTACCAGCCCCAAGACAAACCCCTGAGTTACACCAATTTTCATTAAATTCCACCAGTACATAGAGGCATTGACCACCACTCTCTGGGTGCAGTCTTCAAGCCGATTGCTTATCGATTCAGTGGTCTACCCATCAAACTCATACTTCTCCAACTTGGAGACGTAGTGGGTTTACGTGGCAAGATTTTGGTAGCAGGTGGCTTCTGTGAGAAGAATCCAGCAGCTGCCCCATGTTGGATAAGGGACAGTTTCAGATGACTCAAAAGGGACCTGCTGCTGGCCAGTGATGTTTTTTGTGCCTCTGAGAGAGCAGATTTAAGAAAGGGGAAAAAAACTATGCACAACCACAGCTGGGAGAGAGAGAGGAGAGAACCAGCCCTACAGCCCCCCCAGGGGAGTGCAGCAGGAGGGCAGGAGGTGCTCCAGGCAGGCAGCAGCAGTTCCCCTGCGGCCTGTGCAGGGAGAGGCCCCTGCTGGAGCAGGCTGTCCCCCTGCAGCCCATGGGTCCCACACGGAGCAGATCTCCACGCTGCAGCCCTCCCGTGGAGGAGCCCTCGCTGGAGCAGGTGGGCCTGGAGGAGGCTTCAGCCCATGGAGAGCCCCCGCAGGAGCAGGCCCCAGGCTGGAGCTGCAGCCCGTGGAGAGGAGCCCACGCAGGAGCAGGGGTCTCGGGGGAGCTGTTGCCCGTGGGGGACCCGTGCTGGAGCAGTTTGCTCCTGGGGGATGGATGGACCCCGTGGTACAGAGCCATGTGGAAGCAGTTCCTGAAGAGCTGCTGCCTGTGGGCAGACCCCGCAGGCTCAGCTGGGGAAGGACGGCATCCCGTGGGAGGGACCCCACAGGGAGAAGGGGCAGGGAGGGACCGTGAAGGAAATTTCTGGAAGATCTGTTCCATGATCTTCCCAGGCACAGAGGTAATGCTCACAAGTCCATAGTTCCCCAGGTCCTCCTTTCTACATTTTTTAAAAAAGGGGAGTGATGTTTCTCTTTTTTCCAGTCACAGAAGGGATTTCACCCAACTTCCAAAACTTTTAAAACATGATAGAAAGAGGCTTGGCAGCTACGTCAGCTAGTTCCCTCAGGACCCTGGGATGCATGACATTGGGCCCCATAGATTTTTACCTTTCAGTTTCATCAGGCACTCTCAGACCTGCTCTTTGCTCCCCCAGCCCTCATCTGCAGGTTCAGGGAAATTATAGATGTGGGAAGCCAGACTGTCAGTGAAGACTGAATCAAATAAGTTGTTGAGTATCTCAGTCTTCTCCATGTCTGTCATTACCAGTTCACCCTTCTCATCTATTAGAGGCGGTATACTGTCTTTGGCCTTCATTTTCTAGCCAATGTACCTATAGAATCCATTCTTGTTATTCTTTGCATCCCTTCCCAAGCTCAGTTCCATCTGTGCCTTGGCTGTCCTGATCCCATCCCTGAACATACAGACAGCATCCCTGTCTTCTTCCCAGGCCACATGTCCCTTCTTCCACTGCCTGTGCATTTTCTTCTTGCACCTCAGTTTGACCAGCAGGACTTGCACAGCCATCCTGGTTTCCTGCTATCCCTGGTTGGTTTCTTACACAGGGAGATGGAGAGTTCTTTTGCTCTTAGGAAAACATCCTTAAAGAGTTGCCTTCTCTGTTCAGCTCCTTTGACCCTAAGGACAGTCTTCCAGGGGATCTTATCCACTAGGCCTTTAAATAGCTTGCAGTTCACTGTTCAAAAGTTCAGGGTCCTGACTTTTCTTTTTGCCAGGCCCCTATTCCTTGAGACCACAAACTCAACCAGGGCGTGATCAGACTACTTCTAATCTTAGCCTCTTTAATGAGTTCATCTGCACTGGTGAGCACTAGGTCCAGTAATGCTTCTTCTCTGATTGGTTTGTCTAATACCTGGACCAGGAGGTTATCCTCAACACACTCTAGGAGTCTCCTGGATTGCTTTCAGCCTCCTGTGTAGTTTTCCAGCAGACATCTGGGTGGTTAAAATCCTCCGTCAGGATGAAAGTGTGAAAGCATGATGCTTCTTGTAGTTGAAGCAAGAAGGCCTCATCAACAGGTTCCCCTTGATGAGGTGTCCTGTAGTAGACCGCAACAACAAGGTGTCCTTTATTACTCTGGTCCTTAACTTTCACGCACAAGTGAAACAAGTGAAACAAGTGAAACAGCCTGTCAGTGGCTGTTTCTCAGAGGTATCTCTTTGCAATCAATCGCTTCCCTAACACATAGGGCAATTTCCATGATAGCAGTTAGGTTGTATTTTTCTAATGGCACCCTGGTTTCCAACTCCTTCTTGTTTCCCATGCTACATGCATTGGTGTGGAGGCAGTTCAGCTGGGCTACTGGCCATATCACCTTTTCAAGGAACCCCTAATTGCTTAGGAACAGTTCTCAAATATTTCCCCATTTCTTCCTAAAGTGATAACGTTCCTAGATTTGCTTCCATCACTCAGAAGCACAACCCTTTCCTCTGTTGAATTTAGTTTATAGCCCTGCTAATAAGCCCAGCCAGCTTTGCTGCCCAGAACGCTCTTGCCCCACCTGGTCAGGTGTCCACCATCTGGTGTCAGCATGCCCAGTCTCTCAAAAGTGTGGCTAAGATCATAGAACCCAAATCCTTGAAAATGGCACCAGCCATATAACTAGTCATTCACTCGGTCCATTTTCCTCCTTATTCTTCAGCCCCAGTCTCCAACTGTGAGGACAGAGGAGAACACTGCTTGTGCTTCCAATCCCTTCAAGATCTTTCTGAGGGACATAAAGTCCCTTTTGATATTTCAGAATCTCTTTATAGAAGCCTCATGTAGGGTTGCTACATGAAAGAGTAGTAATGGGTGGTAGTCTTCTGGCCCCACCAGGCTTGGCAGCCTCTTTATAATATTGTGAATGTGGGCTCTGGGCAGGCAGCAAACCTCTCTGGAGAGATTATTTGGATGACAAATGGGTGCCTCAGTGCCTCTCATTGAGGAGTCTCCAACTGCTAACAACCTTTGTGCTTTTTAATGCCACTGGTTCTGACAGAGGTAGTTGACTGGGCTAACTTTGTAGAGTTCCCCTTCCAAGGTCTTTACCATTATTCACATTCTCCTTTCTAGAGCCCTAGGACATCATACCTGCTGTGCAGGGACACCTCAAGGACAAGGGGAAGACTTAAGGTGGGGCTGTTGCCTGGCCCGTGTCAGCACATAATACCCATTTATCAATATCCCACTCATATTTCTGGATGCTACATTGCCTGGTGAGCTCCTCTCATAACATAGCAACCTGAAAGAGGGGTTGGTTCAACCAGCTGTCCATGCTTGCACCTATGACACCCACCTCTGCTTTCAGGACTTACAGGGACTTCCAGATTCTGGAGTTCCCTGGAACTAAGGATCTGAGTGGAACTTTTGGTCCTTGTGAGGTCTGCTTGAGTGTAGGCATCTGCCTTGGGAGGTGGTGGCCCCTCCATTTGGGTTTCAGCCTCAGATTGGAAGGTGCTGTGGGTGGACATCATATTTGTTTCAGTAGAAGGCTCCTTCTTCTGTTGCTCCCAGAATAGAAGAAAGCGACCCACCTTCCACTCTCCCTGTGCACCCTCCTGCGTGTTCAGCTAACATACGTTCCATATGTTCAGCTAAGTCTATGATCTCTGTGTTGTCATCTTTCTGTAACGATCACATGTAACACATTAATGCGAATGTGGTAGCAGATATGTTGGTGGGATATGTCACGAAAACAAAGCTCCTGGTTCTTCACCTCTATATGGAGTGTCATAACATATCACTTATTCTTTTGATACAACTAGAGGAAATTTTTTAGAAATTTATCTGTAAATTGAGAGTAAATACCGTTAATCCACTTCATTCAGAATAGTGGATAAGAATGTTGGTGTCATATAATTCCCTGAAAATTCATGTTCTAGACACAGGTTGATCTGTATTCACAAACATGTTGTGGTTTACAGCCTATCCAGAGATTCAGCAATAGATATATAAATAAGAATTTTGCATGTGTCAAAGTCTGCACAAACCACACAGAAGTGTCTTAAACTGAAATGAGTTCAAGGAGCCAAGCAAGTCATTTGCTGAGAAATCAGACTCCTTGGATGCAACACCTCAAAAATAAATTCAGCATCTGCTATTCCCATGAAAATGGAGAGTATTTCCCTGTGTATGCAGAGAGCTTTCTGCAAGCAAAGGCCGTAAGAACATTCTCCTCTTGATAACAAGTGCTCTACATTAATAAAAACAGCAACAACAACAAAACATACACTGTTCTACTGATGGACGAGTTGGATAAGTAAGTCTGATCTCATTCAGAGAGCAACTGCACTTCCTGACAAAATTATTCAGCGTGTATAAAGACACTTCTGAAGATACCTTTTAAATGGTGTTGGATACACATTCACTTTGTGGTCATGCATTTCAGTGTGTTATTACTGCCACTGTCAGAATCCGTGGGCCCTGTGCATAACCCTGGACTTGGTCTCTTTGAATTTTTTTAGCATCTATTTTAATATTGAAATCTACCTTAAGTATAAGTGTGTTATATGGGATCACTGAAACATCTTGTTTATTTGTCAATGCTAAAAAATATGTCACCATTATTTATTTATTAAAAAAACTTTCAAATAACAATGAAATAAAAGTATAAAAATAATGCTTGAGCATCAGATTTTCATATTCACTCAGTATTAATAGTTCCATTTTCCTACACTTGTAGGTTGACTGTTATAATTATTTCTATGATTTTTTTTCCTTCTCATTAACTCATTTCCGTAGTTCTTTTGATGTTTTTCTTGCAATTCATTAATTATTGTCTTGCACTGAAACTTCAGTTCAGATGAGACATTACTAGTCACTATTCCAGATGAGATACTGAACTAGAATTGCAACAGATTGAGTTTGTTTATTTTCAGGAGAAGCATGACACAAACTTTTTGTTACTATTGGATTGGTGGGACTTCAGTAATATCTCAAATAACCATTAGTCATTTGGGTTTTGGATTCTTTGCTAACCCAGGATATCACTTAGCCTAGCAACTGTTGCTATTCATTCTGCTCAGTATTGTGCTGAGAATGGTGAATTTGGTTAAACAAAGCTATGAAAAGGTGTGCTGGGCACTGCATGAATCAAATATGTACCTGAAAGTTTTATCACATACTACAAAATCCTGAATAATCACATTTCATCTTACTGCCATCTTCTCATGTAAAATCTCACATTACAGAGTAAGCTGAGAGTTATTTCAGCCCACAGCTGTGTCTGCAGTTTTTTTCCTCCTTCATGGACCCGGAGTTGGCGAAGAGAGCTAGCTGCCCATGCAATGCACAAATACAGCACGAGCTCTTTTAAGAGGTTTAATGGTGGTGTGGATGTGATTTCAGGAGCTGAGGTGAGACCCCCTTGAGAGCTGCCTATGTCAGGTCCCTGGGGACAACACTAATCCCAACCAGCTGCAGCTGGGACCCCTACCTGCAGTCACCGCCTGAGCAGGGGAACTACACACCTCAGTTGCAGGGGCCCATCTCCAGACCTGTCTCTATGACCAGCCCCGGTTCTGCCCCTGATTAAAACTGTGTGCAAAGGCCCATCTGCACTGGGCGGCGTCTGGTGGGGCAGCCCCCCTCCAGGCTGCTGGGCAACCTCTTCACCTAAGCTACAGCTGTTCAAGGCCTTGAGACATTGCAGCACTACCCTTGGTCCATGCTAACGTGGCACGGGCAAGAAAAACAGATTACCTGTGGCAAACCCATGAAGCACTTGCAAAATTCAACGAAGCATGCAAAGTCCCTTTGGAGGACTTTGCAGCAGTCCCTGTGGAGCCTGGGTGCTGGTTAGGGAAGAACTGGGAAGACAGTGAGGCTTCCATCAGGCTGACACACGTGGGACAGGGCTGCTGCCAGCTAGTGGGCAGTGACCCCATGGAGGGGTCTCTTGAGCGGCTGGACGGGGAAAGCAACCCTCATTGAAGGGTTTGGTGTTGTTTTGCTGAGAGCCATTGGATGTACAGCACACCCAGCTGTACAGAGGCTCATGCTTCTGCTGGGGGTATTATTATTATTATTATTTTCATGGTAAATAAATAATAAGAATTATTTTCATGGTATATTCTGTGTGATTGCAACTTTAAAAGCTGCCGAGGCTGATTGGTTTCAAGGCCATGGTCTGTTGAAGTGACTGCTCCAGGCAAGCTTCTGCTTCTGCTCTGGACAAATCTTGAGCTCAGCATCAGTTTCTGAATTCAATTTTTATTTTCATTTATTTATTAATGGAATTCTAGTTCTCCAGATATCTGGGCAGGATTCTACTGGCAAGGATGCTCAAGGAGATGAGGCATTTTTCTCACTTCAGACAACTGACAACATGAATATGTGTTTGAGTGCTTGTGCATTTCCTTTTCTATTAGATTACTAGTCTGCTCACAGGGTATGCACTGACTACATGCTGTCAGTCTAAAAAACAGTCTGCTTCTTTCCCCTCTCTTTCCCAGCCATTATGGCTGCAAGTGGAGCTGCTTATTAAATGAGAGAACTAGGTGAGGATTTGTCCTTGGCATCCCTTGGGAGGTTGCATTTTATTTTACCTTATGTTTTGTAAAAACTAATAATTGAAGTGTTTATAAACATAATTAAATGTAGAAGGTGGCAGTGTATTGCCACTGGTATGTGGAAAGCACAGAAGAATTGAACTGGCTTTGTAGTCTGAACTGACAGCTAAACACATCTGATTTAGAGGTGTATAAAAGTGGTGATTAGGCCACACAGATTCATTAGGCTAAAGTTGGGCTTTGTACACCTTTTGACCAATTTATTATTATTATTATTATTATTACACAACCATTAAATTACTCTTTAATATATTCCACTCTAAGAAAACTTATACACATATTTTATTTATTTATTCATTTTTTACCATTCAGCACTCCAGGGTTTTTACAATGAAAGCAGTTGTTTATGCATTATAATCTCAGAAAAAGAGGCAGAAGATGCAAACTTTTGAGGATCTTGTTTGGTTAATGTCATAGCAAGCATGATGAGGAACTAAGCTATTTACTGCATCTGTGTGAAGTGGTATTTTTCATTTTAATTTCATCTTAGCGTAGGTGTCTGCCACAGTCATAGCAATTGTATATTATAACCGTAGCATCTACTGTATCATTTACCTTGCAGCAAATGTGGGCTCAGCTTTCAACAGCACATGGGACAGACAGGTAGGCAGGGAAAGTACTCTGATATTATAAATTCACTGGCAGTTGTCAATCTGCATAGGAAACATGAAAATATGATTAGCAGTCTATGTGAAACAGGCTGCATATTGCAGCATTAAATAGTGTTATTATGTGAATGTTCTTAAATTCTAAGGCTGACACTTTGATTTTTTTTTTTTTTTTTTTTTTTTTAATTAAAAAGGCAGAATAGGACCAGCAGATGTCACTCTAGTAGTAGCAAAAGCATGAAGAATAAGCTACCTCTTGCCAAATCTCTTTCATTGTTTACAATTTTCATCAAAGAACCAACGTCAATACGATGATTGTTCTGGTCTTCAGACTGTGGGCTTATGAGGAATATGCTCAGCTTGTGTCTGAATTTAGAAGCATGAAGAGGGTTTGGGAAACTTTAACACTGGGAGATAAAAGATATGATTATTTTGCTTGGAAACAAGCAAAGTGATAGGAAGAGAGAGAACTTTTTGGCATATTCTTTTTTACTTTCTGAGTTTTACTCATACTTGGCAATCTTCAGTGAAATTAAAGTGAAAATATGAAGGGCCAATCATGCATTTTAGCTCTTGTATTTTGAATAGAGTACCTAAGGTTATCAGACCCTAATTTTGCATGTAAAGCAATGTGACACTCAGACTTGCTGGGCTCGCTTGGATCTTCTCTGTCACACATGACTAATGAACCTCACTTTTAGACTCAGTCATTCCACTTTTAGCATCCATTAACTGAAAAATCCATCTCTGGTAAATGACTGCTGCATGGGTCAGTGTTCCGTGGAATGCTGCTAAAGAGATCATTTTCCCAAAAAGGGAATTTTAAAAAGAAATAGAATATTCACTGAAATAGAGAGTAATCTGTACAGTCAGAAATTGACCAGAAGAAACATTAGACATTAAATATTTGTAGCTTGAGGAGAGATGCCTTGAGTGGGTAAAAAAGGGTGAATATGGAAAGTAGTGTATTCTTCTCTCTCTCTCTCTCTCTCTCTCCTTCTCTCTCTCTCTCTCTCTCTTTATTTTTGTTTTTTTTTTTTTTTTTTACTCAATGTGAGAAGTCAATTCTTGATTTTCAGCATGTTCACTAGCTGTGAGCTGAGGAAAACCTTGAGGAGGGGTCCTCTTTTTCTACAGTCTTGGTATTGGAATAATATATAACAATCAGGTAATGACAATTGGGTATGTTTTTTGCTGTTGTTTTATAAAGTTAATACCCTCTCCTGACTCCTCCAGAATCGGTGACTGTCTGTTCCAGTAAGGTGTTTCCTCGGGTGCGTGCTTCAACATGTAACTTGTTTTTCTCATTACTGTCCACATTTCTAGCCAGTTTTGTTTACGCCATTCATCCTGGAGGGACACATTAAATATTTTCCAGAATTGTGTTGTTATGAAAAGAGCATACAAAAAAACCTGGCAATGAAACAAAGTCTCCAAAACCCAGTATTCTGAAAGGGGATTTCAAAAGCAATTAAATATGGATTTAAATCTGCACTAAGACATAAAACAATTTGTAGTACCAAATGAAGGCTAGAAGTGACTCTAGCAATGAAACAAACCATTTGAATTAAAAGCCAGATCTTTCTGAAATCCAGAAACTTTCCTTTACTAGCATATTTAATCCTTATGCTGGTCAGAATTATAGGCACCAAGAGGAAAATAGTGTTAGAGTTAGAGCTGCATGTAATTGAGGGCAGTGAAACCAGTTTAAGAGAAATGGATAAACCTGGGAGGCAGAATTCAAATGAGATCTGAACCAACTTGGATCCTACTCTGATGGTCAGAAGAAGTTCAGTTATGCCTTTTTAATGCTGTTCAATGCTGTGGCTAAACATGTGTATTTATGCTGGCCAAACACGAACTTGTAGGAGGGAGTTTTTTTCACACATCTTTGAGTACCCTAGGAGTATCTAGAACCTGTTGCATCAAAAGGAATTGGTTTTAAAATTTACCTCGACAAGACAGATATAGGTTAATGTCGAGTACTAAAGTTTTAGAAGCAGTCTCAACAACTATAGTTAGTGTGGCTTTCAGTGTGGCTTTCAAGTCACAGTTTCAGTTGATTCTGATGAAGGTTCCAAAGGAGCAGACTTGACTGCCCATTCATGGACATATACTTTGTGTGCAGTATTGCTTACCACAGTGGCAGAACTGGGTGCAAGGGATTACACCGCTGAAATTTTTTAAGGCTATATTTTAAAACAAGCAATTAGACTAGAAAAATAATGGTGACAAACACTGAGCAGAATTTGTGGGTACTGTAATTCCATTTGCCTGTAGAATCAGACTTCAATTAAAAAAAAAAAAAAATTTGCAGTGAAATGTTTCTCTCAAATTTCAGCTTTACATACACTCCTGAGATGTTTATATATCCTTAAAACCTAACCTTCCTTGTGATGAAACTATCAACTTGAGACTTAACTATAATTTGTAAAGTGTTTGAAAGAACATGGTTTTGATCCAGATACACCATGTGCTTTCATAGTCAGGCAAGTTATTATAAGTTACTGCCTTCATTTTCTTGCTGAAGATGTACTGTGTGGGCTGTATCTGTTGTCTGCTTCAACAGACAGCCTAGCAGTGCCTGGAATAAAACATGTTAGGAAAAAAAAAAAAAAAGGGGGGGGGGGGGGGGGGGGGGGGGGGGGCAACAGCAACAAAAACAAAGTTCATGAATTCTGAGATTCTGTTCTAAATAAAGTGAATGCTTTGATGAAAATGCATAAAATGAGGGGCAAAAAGTCAAGAGG